>NW_027397065.1:52909734-52944641 GCF_003265705.2 Callorhinus ursinus
CCGAGAGGTAGTGCTTACAGGCTGGCATTTACAGTCAGAGACACCTGTTGGGAATGTGGCAGGGTCCCAGCCACAGAGCTTACCTCCCTCACGGGGCCCTTGGCTTAGAAGGACTGAGAGAGCAGTCAGATGACGAAGTCATGGCTACAGGAATCGGAAATGGGATAGGACTAAGGTACCAGGTGAAGACTTCATCTAGAGAACCGTGAAGCTTCCTTAGTCTTAAAAAGGAAAATGGGTTTTGTCTTCCATGGCAAGTCTAATTAACAAGGCATGCCGAGATTGTTATGTTGAGAAAGATTTTGAGGCCACACAGAGCTCAGTGGAGTGTACAGTCATTGATTACTGATACCTGGTGTGGGCACGGGGAGAGGCAGGTTTGGAGATGATACTTTCCATCTATGGATGAGCTGTTTCTCAGTAGGAGTACTATTGGCATTTTGGATGGGTCATTTCTTCACCGTGTGGTGTATTACAGAGCCTTAGTCCACTGAATGCTAATTATACCACTCCAGTCTTTCTGATAAGCAAAAGTCACAGACACATATTTTAATGGCTCTTATGAGAATAGTACTACTCAACTTAAAAATCATTAGGTTTGACCAAGAATGACCTGACTTGAATTTACCTGAGAAATGGACTAGAGCTTCTTAAATTCTTTAAGGGGGAATAAATGAGTTTGTTTTGTTTTGTTTTAGATCCTGAGATCAGACTGAGCTTGCCATCAGTAGGGGATAGTGATTGAGAATGGGGATAGAAATGACGAGTCTCCAGACAAGGGAAGAAGTTGCTCATGGAGACAGGGAGTCAAGTAGAACCTGACAGGAGGTGATTCACATGTCATTCTGGGTTGAGGAAAGTGTATGGACAGCCTGAACCGTGGGGAAAGGAGTATTTGGTTAGAAGTTAGGGTCATTTGGGGTATCCTCATCTCACTTTAGGGTTCCATTGTGTTTATGTGTCTCTTTGGTCAGTGTTGTCTTTATATGACTGTTCTCAGAGAGCTGCCCTCCACTTTGTACATCTGAATCCACTGAATAATATCTGTCACCTTCAATTATTTTTGGAACAAGGTATCATATGAGTCAATGAATGAGAAAATAAATGAATAAAATATGAAGGGGGGAAATCGGAGGGGGAGATGAACCATGAGAGACTGGATTCTGAAAAACAAACTGAGGGTTCTAGAGGGGAGGGGGATGGGGGATGGGTTAGCCTGGTGATGGGTATGAAAGAGGGCATGTACTGAATGGAGCACTGGGTGTTATATGCAAACAATGAATCATGGAACACTACATCACAAACTAATGATGTATGGTGACTAACATAACATAATAAAATTAAAAAAATATATTCCCTATCCCTTAAGAGTTCAAGTATCCCCTTTTTTCATATTCTTCATGACCCTCTCAATTCCTTGAAAGAGAAGTGAGAAAAGAGGGCTTTGAGCAACAGGCATGGTATGGTTGCCACTTTCAAGTTTTGCATTCTCAACGCCCTCCAGCCGGAGAACACCAGGAACATTTGAGTTGAACAAGTTGGGTTTATGATTTATTGAGGAGAGGGAGCATGCACATGAGAAGCCATAGGGCAGCTCAGTAAAAGGATATTAGAAAAGATTTATTGTAGGATTTGGGATTATTAAATTAATTTGGGGAAAATTTAAGGAGGACTGGCTTTGCTTTAGATTGCATGCCCTCAGGAGTGGGGTACTTCTGCACTTTGATGTCTTAGAAAGTCTTATTTAGAAAAAAGAAAGAATAACCAAAGGCTAAAGTTGTAATTGGTAGAGAAGTGGCAGTCACTTAACATTAGTCTAGTTAGGGGATGTTTGGTATTTTGTAGTTTGCATAACGTTCACATTTTGCCTTTGTTCGGGTGTGGTTATGGAATGGTAACTGTTTTTGTCTTGATTCATTGTGGCTTTGCTGGGTGTTAATGTTCTGTGAAATTGTTTATGTTAAACAGAACATCAAGGCCTAGCTGTGAGGAGGAGGCTAACCTGTGGCAATCCCAAGGTTGGTGCTTAGAAGTCATGGGGTTGTTTTCTTGCCCACATATTTTTTTTTTCTTAAAGATTTTATTTATTTATTTGAGAGAGAGAGAATGAGAGATAGAGAGCACGAGAGGGAAGAGGGTCAGAGGGAGAAGCAGACTCCCTGCCGAACAGGGAGCCCGATGTGGGACTCGATCCTGGGACTCCAGGATCATGACCTGAGCCGAAGGCAGTCGCTTAACCAACTGAGCCACCCAGGCGCCCTTGCCCACATATTTTTAAAGAATCATCCATTTTCTTATTCCCTTGCTGGATTGTAAACTGCACAAGGACATAGACCTGTTTTGATTACCACTGAGGTCCCAGAATTTAACCAGATCTCTCAGTCTCATGAGTACTTAAAGAATATTGACTGGGGTGCCTGGGTGGCTCAGTCGGTTAAGCGACTGCCTTCGGCTCAGGTCATGATCCTAGAGTCCCGGGATCGAGTCCCTCATCGGGCTCCCTGCTCAGCAGGGAGTCTGCTTCTCCCTCTGACCCTCCCCCCTCTCATGCTCTCTCTCTCTCAAATAAATAAATAAATCTTAAAAAAAAAAAAGGCAAGAATATTGACTGAATAAATGAATGAATTGTCCAATTAGCCTATCAGTCTATGAGTTGCTCAAAGTCAGGGTTCACTTTCTATTCAGCTCTGTATTTCTAGAAACACAATTCTGGTGCATCTCATTAAAAATATCTTGAGTTAAAGAGGGACTTTCCATTAGGATAAGATTTATTGATTTTTTTAAAAATAAAGTAATATAATGAATTCCACTTTTTGAAGGAAAGATGATGCTTAATTCAAATGAGTTCACTCCTGACAAAGGAAAATCACGTCATATCCCAGACTTTTTCAGTCTTTCTGCATCTTCCATTGTACTGAATTCGAAGAGTGAGTTTCAAAGCTCTAAGAGAAATTGATATAAATGTTTAGAGACCATTTATATGGAATATAATCGTCCTTCTTTCTAACCTAGCTGTATTCCAGTAAGGATTTTAAGGAATCATCCATTTTCTTCCAAATCCAATCCAAATCTTATCTCAGATTCCCTTTAGATTAAGGGAAGGGAGGCCTTGATTTATAAACTCCTGACTTAAAAATAACCCATAGCTACAAAGATATGCTCTCCCCTCACTCTTCCTTCACTTTGGAGAATCCTCTATATTGTAATCATGGTGAAAAATTATTAGAGCTTTTAGCAAATGTGTGAACCTGTATATTAAGAAGTACGGGACAGAACAAACAATGATTTACTGAGGTACCCTCGGGAAATGTTTTCACTTTTCTGAACCAGGATTACCTTAATTGTAAAATGGCCACGATTACGGGTACCTACTGAGAAAGCTCTTTGAGGCTCACCGTGAGAGTACTCTATGAGCTGTAAGCAGGAAGGATTTTTATTGTTGGGGGCAAAGGACACAGGGGTCAAGAGCAAGGTAAAGAGAGCAACGTGGAAAACATAGATGAAGATTATTTGCCCCTTTTGGCCAAATATAATAATAACAGCAAGCCAATGACTGCATTTTGTTCTAAATTATAGTCAATGGGCTTTTGCTATTGCATTTTTCATGAAAAAGTGGCCCATTTTTTATTTGCTTTTTTATGGATTTATTTATTTTAGAGAGAGGGAGGGGCAGAGGGAGAGGGAGAAGGAGAGAATCTCCAGCAGACTGCCCGTTGAGCGCAGAGCCCCAAGTGGGGCTCCATCTCACAGCTCTGAGATCATGACCTGAGCTGAAATTAAGAGTCAGATGCTTAACCAACTGGACCACCCAGCGCCCCCCAAAAAAGTGGTCCATTTTATAAAAAAAATTTAACACTAGCCACATAGGAGCTACTGGGCAATGACAAAAATGTTCCTCTTCTGCAAATACATCCTATTTGACATTGGGCAACAATGAACTTTGGAGTCTTTTCTTTTTATATGTAAAAAAGGGAATAATTGTATTCCTGCCTACAGGGCAGTATTAGTGTGGATCTCACAGGGGCCCTGTTTGGGAAAGTGCTTTCTAAGCTGTGGCAGGTTTATGATCTTGTATTATTTATGGTAATAGTATATTTTCCCTAGCAGTGTCACAAACTTACGAGGTGCTTATTAAATATTCATGAGACAAATTGATAAATAGGAGAAATTATTCTGAAAAATCCTAAAACTCTAGCCAAATATAAGATTCTAACCATGTGATAGGATAATGCAAAGTTTAACTTGAAGGCTCTGGATATCAGATTTCTAGACTCATCTCTTGGTTTCTCACCTTGTGAGCTATGACATCTTGGATATGTCCCTAAATTACTCTAAGCCTCAGTTTCATCATCTATAAAATGGAAGTGAATACCAATACCTCCTTCACAGGATCCTTCTGAATACTAATAAGATAATTACTATGTAGTAGCATGCACAGTGCCTGGCTTAAAATAAGCACAAAAGTTAGATCCATTTATTTATAAGTTTTCAAAAATCCCCATCCTGCATTCTCTTTAATATATTCTGTATTTCCATGTATAGGTAATGAATATATTTTTCAAAAGTCTGATCATACTGTATATATCATTTTATATGCTCATATTTCCCCCTTTTTAAATTAACATTGTATTGTGCTTATTTTTAGAAAACTAAATACATAATGTCTAGTAAAATTTCTTTTTATTCTATACGGCTTAAAAAGGATGAGCCTTTAAGCAAAATGTTCAGCCAGAGGTCTGTGGTGTGCCCAAGCAGATCAACCTTCCGACTGCCCCAGGATGCAGAAATAAAGTACTGGCAGAACCTGAGTTACAACCAGAAGGATGGAGGGAGACCCATATGCAGGTAGTGTAAAGTTGAGCTTGGTCCCCTTCATCTTATCATGAATGTGTCCTGGCCCCACGTTTGGAATGCCTCGAAAATCTGAGAAGAAAGAAACTGCAGGTAAAAGGAGAGAAATGTGACAGCTGGGGACTCAGGTAATCCTTATGTATGAATTGTCTGCAATGGCCAGGCATGAGAAGCAGGATGGATTTCTCAACTGGACCGGGACAAAGAGAAGATTGGCAGTAGGACACAAGTGTACTAAACATCAGGGAGATAGACACTGGCAAGGATATTTAAGTAGCAGTGTGCCACAATAGGAAAAGGAACAGATTTTATCTAGGAAAATTGTATTTCCCTCCAGTACTACTAATGTCTTTGAACTCATCTAAGAACAATTTGGAAAATGAAAAACTTGGAAAATACTAAATTTCTTTCTAGCAAAGTCAGGCGGCATTGGAGCATTGATATTTATAGAATTACCATAAACAGTGACACAATTGCTTTCCATGACTGTTTCCCAAGAAGTATGTTATTCTTAAAACTATTAGGTTGAATGGATCTGTACATTATTCTTTGACACCTTTAAAACTTTCTAAGGATAGGACCCAGAATAGCCAAAACAATTTGCAAAAAAACAAAGTTGAAGAATCTACCCTTCCCAATTTCAAACCTTATGGCAAACTTCAGTAATCAAGACAGTGTGATACTGGTATAAGGATGGATATACAGACCAGTGGAATAGAATTTAGACTGTAGAAATAAACCCTTGTATTTATGGTTAACTGATTTTCAACAAGGGCATTAAGACAATTCAGTGGGGAAAGAACAGCCTTCAATGAATGGTGCTGGGACAATTGGATAGCCATATACAAAACAATGAAGTTGGATGTCCTGCCCCATACCATATACAAAAATTAACTCAAAATGGATCAAAGACATAAGTGTAAGAACTAATAATTATAAACCTCTTAGAAGAAAACAAAGGAGTAAATCTCTGTGACCTTTGGTTAAGCACTGGTTTCTTAGATATGACAACGAAAGCATAAGCAACAGTAGATAAATTAAACATCACCAAAATTAAAATCTTTTGTGCTTCACAGGATATCATTAATAAAGTAAAAAGACAACCCACAGAATGGGAGAAAATATTGCAAATAAATATATGATAAGGAACTTGTATCCAAAATATATAAAGAACACTTATAACTCAACAATTAAAAGGCAAATAATATTATTAAAAGGTGAGCAAAGGATTTGAATAGACATTTATTCAAAGAAGATATACAAATGGCTAATTAGCCCATGAGAAGATATTAAACATCATTTGTCATTAGAGAAAAGCAAATCATAGTCACAAGATACCACTTCACACCCATTAGGATGGTTATCATAAAAAAGATGAACAATATCAACCAATAAGTGTTGGTGAGGATGTAAAGAGATTGGAACCTTCAGACATTGCTTGCGAGATTATAAATGTTGCAGCTGCTTTGAAAAACAATTTGGCAATCCCTCAAAATGTTAAACATAGAGTTATTATATAACTCAGAAATTCCACTCCTAGATATATACCCAAGAGAAATGAAAAGGTCCATCCAAATTGTACATGAATGTTCATAGCAACATTACTCGTAATAGCCAAAAAGTGCAAACAACCCAATGCCCACTAATGGAAAAATGGATAAAAGCAATGTGGTATAGCCATACAATGGACTATCACTCCACCATAAAAAAGCATGAAGAACTGATACATTCTACAACATGGATGTACTTTGATAACCTTATGCTGAATGAAAGAAGTCAGAAACAAAAAGCCACATATTATATGATCCCATTCATACTAATTGTTCAGAATAAGCAAATCCATAAAGACAGAAAGTAGTTTAGTGGTTGCCAGGTACTGGGGGGATGGTAGAAGCGATACAGGTTTCTTTTGGATGAAATTTATTCTGAAATTAGGTAGTGGTGATTGTCACACAACTCTAAATACACTAACGACCACTGGAATGTATACTCTAAGAGAGCGAATTGATTATTCAATCTGCTTTTAAGTTAAAACCCTAAGGATAAATTCTTAGCAATGAGAAGTTATTTTTCATTTCCCTGAAACTTTGGGACCCTAGGGAAGAGGGTAAACAGTAAGTTTGAGGAAAGGAAGGAAGGGGAGAGCTAATAATAAATTTGGGAGAAGGGGTAGTCTGTACAATTTCTCTTTCCTCTAAGGAATCTCAGTGTGTGCCATGAGATTATCATGACCACTACATTGGAAGCCTAGGAAATGAGGTTTTGAGATTGTCTGGAAGGTACCTTTGCACTGGTTGAGGATGACTATGGTATAGGTCGTATGTCTGAATGAAAGAAAGAGTTGGTAAATATGGAAGGAGAACTAGGGGCTAGATAGGGAGGCCTGTTGATGGGAAGGTGACCAGTTGTTTTGGTTTGTATGAGACTGTCCTGCTTTAGCACTCAAAGTTTCACGCCCCAGGAAAACCCTGAGCCTCAGGCAAACCGGGATGGTAGGTTGTCTAGTTGGAAGCAACAGGACAAGGACACTGATGGCTATTATTTACTGAGGGCCTACCGTGACACAGGCATTATGCGAAGTTCCCTTTCTGCATTATTTTTTTTCAATTCTCACAGCTTCTCAGGTAATTACTGAGGTTATCTGTTCTAGGTCATATAGCTTAAATAGAAGAGCTGAAATTTCAGTCCTAGTCTATAGTCAGAGTCTTTAGTCTTAGCCACCTACTCAACTGAAAGATTGAGCCAATACAATAAGTGCTAAAACTAAAAAAACAAATTACCTATCAAGGTTGCTTTAAGTTTAAAAGTGCTTTTTATGCCCATGGTCACATTCATCCCCCCTAAGAACCCATTCGTTCATTTGTTCATTCATTCAACAAGTACTTACGGGGCTTACTTGGCACCAGACTCTGTATTAAGTGCTGAGAATAAATCACAAACCTGCCCTCTGAGTTCGTGGAGCTTATGTTTGGTGCTAGGCCAAACATAAAGAAATAGAAAAATAAAATATCTGGGAGTTATGCTCAGAATTATGAAGGAAACAGAAGCACATGGAAACTATCAGAGGTAAACCTATCTTAGGTAGGATGGCCAGGGGAGGCATCTGTAAGGGAGACGGATTTAGACTGAAACCCCAATAATGAGGAAGAACTAGTCCTGTGAAAAGCTGGGGAGAACATTCTTGTAGGAGACGACGGTTTGCCCAAAGGTCCTGAAGCAGCAAAGAGCTTCGTATGTTTGAAAAATACCAGGAAAGAAGAGTCAGTGTTGTCATAGCGCATTAGCAAGTAAAGCAGGAAATCTTATCTCAGAATTTGTAGATGAGAACTTGAGGCAGGGAGGGGTTATGAGAGTTCGCAGTATCGCTTAACCACAGGGGCAGGACTCAGCCTTCTGACTGAGGGCTGAGACTTGTTGCTTTAGTCTTACGTTTAAAAGGGTGATTTTTCTTACGGCTATGATTTTCATACATTTTAGGAACAGGAACTTTTTTCACATATAATCTCAAATTGAAGCCTAGTGTTCGAAACACATAGAGGGTGGCTCCTCTGCTGGGGCTGGAGGTGGGGCTCAGAGTCTTAGTCCCTGGGTCCCTCCCAGCCCCCTTAGGTTCAGCCAGCTGACCTGAAACCCCGGTGACATTTTTAGCTTACAGAATCATATCTTGAAGACTTCACACATGTTTTCCAAAATGTGTAGAAGGGTTTTGTTGTTTGTTTTTTGTTTTTAACTTTAATTCCCGTGTAGTTAACATACAGTTAACTTATATTAGTTTCAGGTGTACAACATAGTGATTCAACAGTTCTATATATTATCACTCAGCTGCCCATTAGATTCTCAAAAGAAGTTTCTGTTTTGTGTTTGGTGTTTTCACTTACATGTTAGCGAAGCAGTACACGCAGGTATTAGAATATGTAACATTATTAGAAGCGCATAATGGGCTGACTCTTATGGAGCATATATGTTTCTTTTGTATAGACGTCCTTTGATAATGACCGCATGGAATGTCCTAAAACAAAACTCACAGGTCAAACTCTCTATCCTTTAATGATCTCTTAATGGCTTCTGATGTTAGTGCTCGGGAGTTTTATTTTGCGCAGACAGGAGATAATGATAAAATATGTCTTCCTTCACACTTTACACATCAAAACTTCCTTATCTTAAGTTCAACAGCCAGAGCCTTCAGGATTTCCACTTTGAAAGACAGCTGAGGCCATACAACCCTGAACTTTGGCTGTGTAATATATATCTGTAACTTGTTAGAAGGGAAAGAGAACAGTCTGGCAAGTGACAGAAATGCCTACAACCACTGCCCAAGTGCTTCTGGAATCATTTTAGTTCATCAAAACCCCCTTTAACTGTGGTGCCTGGATCAGAATACCCTGCATGGTCCCACTCTAGTATTGGCTATAGTCCAGTCCTCTGAGGATTAAGAGGCTGGAATAGTGAGAAAAGATTTCCTCAATATCTCCTCATTTTGTTTTTCTTCCTTCATAGTCCAAGAGTTGGAGTAAGCTGGATTTAGGGGACTTGAGTGACAGAGTAAATTGTCTATAGGTAGAAGGGGGACTTGGAAAGTTCCTGAGCACCATGTAATGAGCAGATAAGGAGTGAGCCGCCACAGATTTCTACTTCATTGGCTCAGATCACAGTATATTCGCATATCCATAGATCAGGGTACTGCCCTGGCTAGGGAACTTAAATGGGGCTCCCATTACTGACAGCAGTGTTTGCCAATTTCAGTTACTTGATTCATAATTCCTTCCAAACTCATGTGCCATTTTTCTTTAAAAATATTTTTTGTTGAATCGGTTTCTTTTTTTAAACTTGACTACTCACCCTAGAAATGTTCTGAACATGAATATCCATGATGTCTTGGATTTGAAGTTGTAATTCTATTTTTTCCTAACACGTTTTTAAGAAAAGCTATGACCATTTGCATGGTGCACTGGGTGTTATGAACAAACAATGAATCATGGAACACTGCATCAAAAACTAATGATGTAATATATGGTGATTAACATAACAATAAAAAAATTAAAAAAAAAAAGAAAAGCTATGACCATTGCAATAAAAAAAATTCATTGTCAAATTAGCTAAAATCATCATTAATATTATTATAAGGTACTCAAATAACTTTTTGGGAAATACTGTTTATGTCTCTCATCTCCTTTTTTAATGAGTAAGGCAACGAGATTTGTTTGGGGAGGCTTTACCAAAAAATTGATTCTTTAGTGGATTCTTACAAGATGAAAATGCTTTCTAAAATTGGCTATGAGTATGAAAAGCAGGATAATTTGATTAAAGAGAATTATATACACAAAGACCAAACTGAAATAGCACAGAGCCCAAAATAGCTTAAGTTACCTAGAACTAAGGTGAGAAAAGGGAATTTTCCTGTTAGGGAGAAAGAAGCTAGGTTGAAGAAGGTATTGTAAGGCATGCAAAAAGGTTTATCCCCTACCAGTACTAGAAGTCACTGTTCTAAAGAGAGAGATGTCTCAATCAGATTTTCATTTTAGAAGGCCCACACTTACAGTGAGGAGTTAGTACAGGAATTGGCAAGCTTTTCCTATGAGGAGCTAGGTAGCAATATTTTATAATTTTTAAGCCATGTGGTCTCTATTACAACTACTCGACTCTGTTGTTGTAGCCTAGGAACAGCCAGAGACAATACATGAAGTAATGAGCATGGCTGTGTTCCAGTAAAACTCTATTTCCAAAAATAGGTGGCCATAGTTTGCCAACCCCTGTATCAGACTCAGTGCAAGAAGACCATTGGGTGGCCATTGCAATGATACAGGCAGGAAGTGAGGAGAAATTAATATGCAGGCAATAGCAATGAATTTAGATGGGGGAAAAATAAAAAATCAGAAATAAGGAGCTTTAATTGCTAGTGGTATGTAAGGAGATAGAGGAACAGTAGAGACGGGGATGAATCCTGGTTTACCCCAGAATCTATTTTGACAGAGATGGGTAGATTGAACTATATGCATTGCCGTTATGTATATCAGAAATGATCAAATATTAGCAATTTCATGTGGTTTAATATAGAAACCTAATAGAAATACTAGAAGCCTAAGATTGTAAAAATCATTCTCATGTAGGAAGTAGAAAACTTACCTTGGATAAATGGTGACCAAAAATAGCTGAAACAAAAATGTTTAGGAAAAAGGATCAAGTAAAAAATGTAGTATTGAGACGCAACCAGTTAATTAACCCCTTCAGGAATCCCATATAAATTAATAACCATGAAAATCTTAGAAAAATATGTGACTCCTTCACGCAGGATTTGCCTAGCCATGCCTGATTCCCAAAACACTTCCCCAAATACACCTAGTGTCCCACTTGAGAATTCAACCATGAACCCATTCTTAGGTTTAATGCTGACTTATGCAGGAGAGATTTAAAACCAAGTTTCATCCTTTGGGACTCAGCAGATCATCTACCGCTGGGCTGCTCAGACATTGTGTAGACCCCTTTTAGACAAAGTCTAGTTCTTGAGAGTCAGCCTGGCTACCTGCTGACAGAAATCGTAGATACCTGCCTTCTTTTTTGACTATTGCCTGTCTTGAATATCCTCTTTCCAAACTCTATCTGTTTATAAGGAAGCCTCTTCCTCTGTTTGGGATCTCTGTGTCAACAGCTGCTTGCCTAAACTATTAACAGTTCCTACAACCTTCATATTTTATATTCCACTTAACAGCCTTGACTCCTTTCGGCTACTGTAGCTGAATGTCCTCCCTGCCTCCCCTTCCACTTCACCACTCCTCTGGCAGAGTTAGTTTCGCATCATGGGTTTCCCTTCCTATTTTGCTGGAGTTGATTAGAAAAGCTGAACCCTCTCTTGAGATTTGATAACATCAGGTTGTGCTCTAACTGTAAGCCATGTTAGAAACTGATACTGCTTTGTGTAGAAGGAATTTGAATACACACACACACACACACACACACACACACACAATACCAGTATATGGGAATATGATAGGAAAGTATTAGGAAGAGATGGGAGGAGAGATGAAATTATCAACTCAAAAGACCAAATTATTTGTCCAATAGTGATTATACCTCTCATCGATCATCCTTTAAGATATCTTAAGTCTGAACCTGCCTGTGACAGAGTTTTTGGAATATGGAAAAATGGATTCACCACTGATATTCATTCTGGTTGAGGTGGTAAATTCATCCCTGGGAGAAACTTCAAAGTTTCAAAAATCCATACATCTAGAAAACAGTTACTATTGCCTTGTTTGTTCCCTTAGAAGATCATATGTTTACTCCCTCCTGAAAGTTCTTTGACAAATCCTTACATGAGAAATAGCTGGTAGCCAAAAGAGCCACAAAGAAAATTTTCATCTTTTCCCAAAAGGAACAATGTGATTCATCCACCAGAGTTCCCTCTTTTAAGAGCTTCTTAGCAAATCCTCGAAGGCTCAACTCTCTTGAACTGAGGGCTCTACCCCTTATGAGAACCTGAGACCCCATTATGAAGTCACTTTGCAAATGATCTGTTTACATGTGACACCAAGGGCAACGTCACCAGGTCACCAAAGACCAAGAACACTCTGCAGGCCAAAATATTTCATTTGTAATAGGCTGTAGAGCTGTGGGATGATACCATGATTTAACACTGATTTGTTTGATTGTAAATTATCATTGGGTTCCATAGAAGTTTTTTAACTAGCAAGAAGAAACAAGTGTGAAAAAGATGAACTTAGAGTGAGTAATTCTGGGGAACTTTTAAAAATTTACATGTCTGTCTTCAACACCTTCTCCCTCCCACCCAAAGATTCTGATTCAGTAGCTCCGGAGTATGACTCAGATATCACACACACACACACACACACACACACACACACACACACACACACTGCCTGGTAAAGTCTGATTCACCTCTTCACTTGAGAACCAATGGATTAGGATACCACAATTTTATACTAAAGGGCTAATTTTCTGGGTCCTTTCTTCCTTTACTGCCTAATGGCAATTTTTCTCTTGAGCAATCTATTTATCCTTTTTTTATTGCTATAGCCATTCCTACTTTCCTAGTCATAGCATCTACTATTATATTTAGCATAAAGTATGCTCTTTTTTTTAAAGATGTTATTTATTTATTTGACAGAGGGAGCCACAGTGAGAGAGGGAACACAAGCAGGGGGAGCGGGAGAGGGAGAAGCAGGCTTCCCGCGGAGCAGGGAGCCCGATGCGGGGCTCGATCCCAGGACCCTGGGATGATGACCCGAGCTGAAGTCAGATGCCCAATGACTGAGCCACCCAGGCGCCCCTAACATAAAGTATGTTAAAGAAATAGCCAGGAAATTCAAGTCTATTATGTGTAATTTCTATTATAATACTTGGATTGCATAACAAGGCAGGGGCCCAGAGATCATGAAAAATCAATAATTCAGTATTTAAGATTGTGTTATGACCAGGTGAAACAGGGCTTAGTTCATACTCTTATTAAACAAAGACATGAGGTTTAACTCTTAAGGAAGGATGTGCTATCCTAAAAATATGATCAGTTCTCAGATTTCCCAGGAACACCAAGTTCTCCCAAGCACTAGGGGTTTGAAAAATAAAGATGGACTATCTTAGAACAGATCATTCTTTCTATAGTGTGACCAAGATTCTTTGCTTGACAAAACTTTAATCAGGCTCCTGAACTTTCTCCCAGGGCCATGTGGGCAATTCCTTGTAAAACTTCGTTTTTGTAAGAACCCTGCTAAGTCAGTTTAACCACAATTATATTATGCAAATATAATTATTTGTGCATTAATTGATTGACAAATAAAATTGTAAGATATTTACCAGGACTTTTTTTTAAGATTTTATTTTAAAATTGTAAAATATTTAAAGTGCACACCATGATGATTTGATGTACGTTTACATTGTGAAAGGGTTTTCCTCATCTGGTTAATTAACATATCCATCACATAGTTATCCTTGGGTTTGTTTTTGTTTTTGTTTTTGGTGAGAACATTTAAGTTCTACTCTCAACAAATTTCAGTTATACAGTACAGTGTTTTCCACCATAGTCACCATGTTTTACACTAGAACCTGGGCATGTGGCATCTTATAGCTGAAATTTTCTTAGTATTATTGGCTGAGTTTAAACCTGAGAAAACAGTCTCCAGAGCTCACCAACTTAACCACTGTATTATGTAGCTTTTTGGCTCAACATAAAGAGTTCACTGAGGACAACAATAATCTTACTCATCATTGCCCCCAACCCAGCACCAGGCACACAATGCCTGAATTAAGTGGTGATTAAGAGATTGTGAGCAAACAATTTTCTAAATGTTCAATGTGTCAAACGATGGAAAAGACTGTCTTATGGAGGCCTGACTGTCTCGTCTTCAGGGCTATCCAAACAGAAGCAAGAGTCGAATGACAATCTTTCAGGGATACGGAATAAGATTCCTCTCTGAACTGAAAGTTGAAAGATAAGACCTTTAATCTTTTCCAAGATCTGAGATTCTGTGACTCTATCATTTCCCAAATGTGTTGTCACAAAGTCTTTCAGGAGAAAAATATATCCACCCATCTGTGAGGAGACAATATCTCAGAATCCTCTGGGCAGAAGACAGTCCTGGGGGCTGCTGTTGTCTGGGGCAAGGGCAAGAACCCGAGAGAAAGGGAGATCCAGAGGCAAAGGCAAGGACAAAGGACAAGAGGCAAGTGCTGTGCCTGTGGGGCTGAAATGACCGAGGACAGTGGGACGGAATCGAGACAGATGATCTAGCATTGCTAGCCAGGCCTCCCGTACTTGCATCGTATTCAAGCAGGAGAATGCATCTTGATTACTAAATTGTCTCTTAGTGATTTAAGATGGTAAAAGCATGCTAGAAATATTTGCTGAGCTGAGAGAAGGCTTCACTTAGGAAAAGAAAGTTGAGAACGAGAAAGTGGAAACTGAGATATAAGACCTCAAACCCCTCAGGAATACCCCCTAGGCTGCTGGCATGGATTTTGAAATACTTAAGCCCAGAAGAGCTTATTTAAACTCACAGCCTGACAAATGTAGGTTCTTCTTGATATAATAATTGATGACAAGGCCTTTCAATGTTTTATAGGCGCAAAAGGAGGTAGGATTACCCAAATACTACCCATGTTCCTACAACTACTAGTGATTTTCCAAGCACATTCTAATAACAATATAACAACAACAACAACAGCCGGAGCAGCTACAATAGCATTTATATAATTTAACATTTTAACATTGTTACATGTTCTGGGTACTTCCCCTCTATATGCCATCTATTAAGGATTAATAGTTTTTTTTTAAGTTTTTAAATTCCAGTTAGTTAACATGTAGTGTAATATTAGTTTCAGGTACACAATATGGTGATTCAACACTTCCCTGCATCACTTGGTGCTCATCCCAGCAAGTGCCCTCCTTCCTCCCCATCACCTATCCCCCCTCTCATCCCCATTCACCCATCGGCCTACTTACCTCCCCTCAGGTGACCATCAGTTTGTTCTCTATAGTTAAGAGTCTGTTTCTTGGTTTTTCTCTCTCTCTCTTTTGTTTTTCTCTTTGCTCCTGTGCTTTGTTTCTTAAATTCCATATATGGGTGAAATCATATGGTATTTGTCTTTCTCTGACTGACTGGTTTTGTTTAGCATAATACTCTCTAGCTCCATCCATGTTGTTGCAAATGGCAAGATTTCATTCTTTTTAATGGCTGAATAATATTCCATTACATATATATATATACCATATCTTCTTTATCCATTCATCAGGCAACAGATACTTGGGCTGTTTCCGTAGTTGGCTATTGTAGATGCGGCTGCTATTAATGGGGTGCATGTATCCCTTCAAATCTGTATTTTTGTATCCTCTGGGTAAATACTTAGTAGTGCCATTGCTGGGTAGTAGGGTAGTTCTATTTTTAACTTTTTGAAGAACCTCCATACTGTTTAAGAAGAGTGGCTGCACCAGTTTACATTCCCACCAACAGTGTAAGAGGGTTTCCTTTTCTCCACATCCTCGCCAACACCTGTTGTTTCTTCTGTTGTTGATTTTAGCCATTTTGACAGGTGTGATGTGATATCTCATTGTATTAGTCTTCAAAAGTAAGTATTATTGGTACCATATTTAAGCCTATGCAAAAGGAGATTCTTGCCCCGAGCCCCCAAATATTATACATGGGCCTGGCTATTATTCCCATTTTAAAAATGTGGTAGCCATTCTGAGATGACGAGTGGCTGGTTTATGATCATAAGCTGAGGTGGATTTGAGGCCAGCACTCTTTGACATGAGTGACAGTGCCCTTACTACCACACCGTTTCCTATCACATATGTTCTGACAGGACCCTCCCTTCAGTTCAATGAAGCGCAGTTACTTCTATCTGCATTTTTGCCAATTGATGAGGACTTCTGACTCCGAAAGCTGAGGTAACTGGCCCAAAGTCCATGGCACAGTCAGTCCTTAATCCATCTTTTGACTCTCAATCCAATGCCCTTTCCATCTACAAAATGGGAGTAGAAGTACCTACTTCATATAGTTGTTAATAATATTAAGTGAGTTTATATACACAAAGCACTTAGAATAGTAGCTGGCAGATAGAAAGGTCTTTACATATTTGCTGTAATTACTTTTACTCCTTCTGGCATTCTTGCTTGGAAAGTGATTTTTTTGAAGCACAGATCTGCTTAGATACTGCCTGCTTGTGATGCTGTGTTAGTCCCTGCAAGATGGAGGCTAAGTGGCCTAACACTGCACAGATTGGTCTTCGCTACCCTGGAACACCTCTGTAGCCTTAGAGACCACCCACACTCCATCCTCTCCTCTCAGCCAAATACTTCTTGCTTCATGTCCAGTGAACTTTTCACTGCATCTAAGTTAGGGTAATATATTTTGATGCCTACATCACATATTCCACTGCCTCTCACTGTTTACTCAGAAAATCCTATTTATTTCACAAGACAGGCTCACCTATTCATCTCACACTCTTCTGTCACCCCTTTTGTGTCATATCAGCCTACATACTTAATAGGAAGGCAAAATGGCAGTAGTTGAGCTGTATGGAACTCCTGCCTACTTGCCTGGAACACTCTGAGAACACTGAATGTGGTTTACCTTTTAACTCTTGCCGTCTTTTGAGGTAGACTCTATTAACATTTCCTTTAAAGAAGGAAACCAAAACAGAAAAACGTTAAGTACATTTTCCAAGACCATATAGCTAGTAATTGATAAGCCTGTTACTGGAACCCCAGTCTGTGACTTCAAAGTACATCTTCTTCACTTCTATGCTAATTTATTATTCTCTTTCACTTATGAAGCATAGCCTCAAAGAGAATTTAGAGTGTCACTTACACTGCCTGCCCATTAGTTGAAAATTTTTATTACCATGTATGAGAAGTCTCTAAAGAATATTAATAATTTTCATCCTGAATCAAAATGAAAAGGCTAGATCACATTCTTCATCCCTTGATGAATAAGTAAAGAAACATGGCATTTTATAATCATACTAGCTAAATGTCCTAGAATTCTTACTATGTACAAAGGGTTATTTATAGCCCTTTGCAAAAATTATAGCATTTATGCTCATAGCAATTCAATGAGGTAGGTGTTATAATTATTCTCATTGTATAAATGAGTAGACAGGTCCAGAAAATCCAGAAAATTAAAGTGATGTGTCCTAGTCACACAGCAACAAAGCTGGGAACTAACAGAATTCTGACTCTGACGTCAATGCACTTGGACATTATGCTCCATTAACTCCATTTAATAATGGTTTGAATCTAAAATTCTTAAAATAAAACCGGCTTTGACACTTAATAGGATAAATACTCAGGTACATAACAAAATTGTTACTCTGATGATTCTATATCACATCTTTTACATATTAAAAGATGTATGGAAGAGCTTTTAATTTTGAGATAGAAAAATTCGTCCCAATTTTGAGATTACATAAGAGTAGTGATTCTCTACCACATGTTGTGAAATGACCATTCTCTTTAATCAAAACTAATTCTGGGGGGGAAAGATCTGATTTTTGTTTTGGTTCTTCATCTGTGCCAGCTGATGTGGAGTTCCCATCAAGGCTTCAAATCAAACTAGTGATCAGTTTAGACTCACTCAGCAAGAGTGGTGATGCTATGATTGCTTTCCTGGAGTGAGAATGGAGTACAAGAAAAAGGGCCTGAGACTGGGAAGGGGATCATAATAATGAGAATTTGTTTATTAAATGATGTGAGGCCATATTCAGTACTCCATAAATATGGAACGGACAAATTATATATTTTTATATTCTTTAAATCTTGTGTCATCATAAATGACAAGTTGAGTCAATGCTGATTTCTACCCAATGAATTAAGAATATTCTATTGACTCAAATAGGTCAAGAATGGACTATCTTTTTGACAAGAGAGTTTTCGCATCAAAGCAGAAGCTAGAAGATGATTGCTTCTCAGAGATCTCACAGGAAGCTTTCTTACATTTGGGTTAGATGAGCTTTATGGCCACTCCAACTCTGAGATTATATGTGATTCAATGGTTTCTCAATGGAGAGAAAAATGCATTAAAACAAAGACAGACTTGCTTATCTATAAGATGAAAAAATCTCAGAATTTCCTGGGCACCGTTTCTAGGATCATAAGGAGCTATTGTTCCCATGCTGCTAAAAGCAGCCAAGGGCAGTAAGGTGTAGTCAAGAGAAGTGACCTGATATTATCATCCTAGCTCATTGAGGCTTGCCTTGTATCCTAGCCAGATGTGTCATCTCTATTAAGACATGGCTGCTTCTCAGAGCAGTGCCCTAGAACAGGTTTAAAAGATTCAATGAATCATGGGAAAAGTGTCTGTGCAGAAGGATTACATAATATAACCTAAATTAATGCTAATTTACATTTGGATGGTGCATAAACAGTTCATAGTGCTTTCATATATACTATGTTATTTGATTCACATATATGTCTGAGATGGGTATTACCATCTTCTTTATTTTATAGAGGAGGAAACAGGGTCTTAGTGAAGTTAATAACTTGTCCAAGATCTCAGGACTAGTAAATGTTTAAAATAAATTTTAAAGACAGATTCCTTGGTTCAGTACTTTTTTTTTTTTTTTTTTTTTTTGCAATAGAGTCATTTTCATGTGAGTCTGATGCGGTGATCAGTATGGCTATCAGCACCAGCTGTCTTAGCCCTTTACCCAGAGTTCTCATCAACTGAAAGTCTGCCAGATCTGTTTCCAGACTGGACACAGAGCAGAGGAATCTATTCACTGGTCTTGGTTGGCAAGTCTTATGCAATAATCCATGCTCTACAGTGATGTATGGCTTTCTTGGGAGCCCCAGATTTTATTGTATAAGTAAAGCTCATGGGAGAGTTAGCTGAATATCTATTGGGACTATACCTGTTCTCAACTGAAAGCTACTTATTCACGTTTCCTAAGGGGAAGGTCACAGGTATCCTCAAACCGAGAATGAGGGTCCATGTGGATATCTTAAGAATCCAATGGTGCAGAAGCTGGGCTGTTCCTATGCTTTGTCTATGATAGCTTTGTCTCCAAATAGGACTAATCTTTAGAAACCAAGTAGAGTTTGATGGACCAAGAGCTAGAGACCTCCACTGCATTCAGTATTGGGGGCATACTTAGCTAGTGATACCATCAACTGCACAGCCATTGTCCAAGGGAAGGGCAGCTTTTGCACTTCTTTTAGTACCAAATATTAGGAAATAATTTAACAAAATAAAACGTTCTTTATGTATGCCATTTGATAAATGCTACAAGGACTCAACTATGCAAAACAACAACTTCAAGGAGCCATTCATTCTATGGCTCTGTGAAAGGGTCACTGGCAGCTCCTCTTGTCTTTGGAGTTCACAAACTAGCAGGCATTCTCTACAACACCAATGGCATAGTGCCCTTGGCCTGGAAAGGCTGTGCAGCAGAGAACTCACATTTATCTCTCTGTGAATAAATAAAAACAGCCAGAATCTGTCCCAATGGGCTGCTCTGGGGATAGGGATTATGATACTGCCTAGGGAGCATAGAGCAGCAATATTTAAGAACTTGAGCTCTAGGGTCAAACAGAGCTCTTGCCAATCATAACTCTGCCATTTCCTACTAGTGTTGGACTGCATGTCTGTCTTCACTGAACTTTTTCTTAAGTGGGAAAAAAGCGGATTCATTCATTAACTTAATTCTCTCTCTTTTTTTCTTTTTCTGAGCTCTGATCATGCCCTAGAAATAAATTAAGTGCTAGATTTACCAAGGTAAATACTATAAAATACCCTCATTTATATTCACATAAATTTATTACTAGGATTGTCTTATGAATTAAATAAAATCATGATGTAAAGCATTTAGTATAGGACATGGTCCTATACTAATATTAATAATATTAGTAAACTCAGGAAGTATAAAGAACTATCTTAAAAATACTGAAAGAGTTCTCAATTGCACTTTTTCTCTGTGACTTCAAGGGCTATATTTAGGACAGATGAGGGGGTAAATAATATGGGGTAAATCTAAGCTTGATAAAAAGTTTTAATAGCATTCCCCATTAATAATGGGGATTATTGGATCAACAGATCCAAGAAGAAGCTGCATGAATACCTCTTAGGATGCCTATAAAGGCAATTTCTGCATTGAGCATAAGGACTGTAGCCACCAGTGTTTTATATTTTTTAAATGTATTAATAAATCTTGAGCTTATTCTGTGTTATTATTATATGCCATACCATGAATATTCTAAGCACATATTATCCATGAACTCATAATCCCTGCAAAAATTCTATTAAATGGGTAAATAGAATCCTAACATAACTAATAAGGAAGGGGAGATGAGCCAGAGAAATTTAAAACTTGCCCAAGTTCAAACAGGTATCCAGTGGAGGGGCCAGGAAATCTTACTGTTGCCCAATATAAGAAATAAATAAAAGAGAAGTGTCTCTGAACTGAAGAAGGAGTAGGAGGTTCTGACTTGTGCCTGCTTTCAAGCTGCTCAGGCAACACCAAGAACTTCCTAGCCTTCCTTAGAATAACATTTAAAGATCACTGGTCTTCGTGAGTGGTTCTTAAATGCTACTACTTGGTTCAGATGAGACTTTTGGGAAAAAATAAGAACCACTTAGTACTAAAAACAGTATATGATTACAACTATCATTTCATGTTATTAAGTAATTATGAAAGTAGATTAGGGGTGCCTGGGTGGCTTAGTCAGTTAGGCATCTGACTCTTGATTTCTGCTCAGGTCTTGATCTCAGGGATATGGTATCAAGCCCTGCATTGGGCTCCCTCCTCAGCAGGGAGTCTGCTTGAGATTCTATCTTCCTCTCCCTCTGCCCCGCCCACCGCCATGCACATGCTCTCTCTCTCTCTCTCTCTCTCAAATAAATAAATTAAAAAAGAAAGTAGATTACAATTTTTATTAAAGTTTTTATATAAAAAATGGCAACCCTGTATTAGTCTCCCAATGGTTACTTTTTTTTAAGGCTACTGTGTATGCTGGTTATTTCAAGAGATTAGGGAGGAAAGAACAAAAAGACAAAAGAAAAAATTAAATATTATTATGGCATAACATTAAGGAAAATGGAACACAAATTGCATTTATGATATGACTGCCAACATGGAAACTGTATCATGGTGTATGGATAAAATGATGAGAAGTTTCCTGAAAATCATGGGTGATTTTTTTTGTTTTGGATTTTTTTTTTTAAAGATTTTATTTATTTGACGGAGAGAGACACAGCGAGAGAGAGAGCACAAGCAGGGGGAATGGGAGAGGGAGAAGCAGGCTTCCCGTGGAGCAGGGAGCCCGATGTGGGGCTCGATACCAGGACCCTGGGATCATGACCTGAGCCAAAGGCTGACACTTAACGACTGAGCCACCCAGGCGCCCCTTGTTTTGGATTGCTATTGTGTGTTTTTTTTTTTTTACTTTATTTTGCAATAAATAATTATTTTAAAAAGAAATTTAATTGATCTGTGATATCCAGAAATCTCTGAATCGCTGGTTCAATATTTGACGTCCCTTTTTTTTACAGTGGTTTCTGTCACAAGATGTGCTTGATTCTGTGCTTTGTTCTTCATGGGAGGTTTCCATGAGAAAGTGGAACTTTTCTGGCCAGTTGAGTGACATAATGCCCTACCCCACCCTCGATCCCTCCCTCTATGATCTGGGCCCCTATATGGGCTAGTTTCCCTCTCTGTTTAGCACTATTTCAGGAGAAGAATAAGCGTCTGTCCTTGAGAAAACCAATGTCAAAGAGGCCTCTAGATCTTGGAGAAGGAAGAGAATGCCGTAAAGGCAAACATATTGATGCTTTTCACTTAGCAAATCTCAAGTTCACAGCCAATTTATACCAGAGAACATCGACTTCTTCTCTCCTTATCCACCTTATTATCTTTCCTCTATTTTGCCATATGTCATAGATACAAGAGAGTCCATATTATACACATGTACAGTTTAAATGCCAATAGCAACACAAATGCTCCCCTATCTTGCTCTCCTCCAACCTCATGCAGCCACAGGCTAGAAACAGTTCTCCAGCTGTGAGGAATTAACTTTGTTATTCTGTTCTCTGCCCTTTGCTAAATAAACACTGTTTTCTCTTATTATTCGCAGGCAATGTAGAATTTAGTGTGGGACTCTTAATGCCATTAGGATGTTGAATACATGACTTTGAATAAATTCAATCTAAGTTTGTTCTCATTTTTTTTTCCCCTGACAGCTTAAAAATTGTGTATATATGTCAGGCTGCCTACTCTATGTCAGGCAGTGGAGAAACAAATAAATATCCATTTTAGACAAAAAGATAAATAGGATCCAATCCTCTGTTCTCAGGGGACCCCAAACCAGAAGACACATATTTTTTTCTTTTTCTTTCCTCCTTTTTTTTAACCAAAATGAGAATAACTTAAAAATCTTCCCAAAGTCCCCGGTGGGAGTATATTTTCATTGCAGCCAAACCACTCTACTGCCTTCTGTGGCTGTAACAATGATGATCTGCTCTAACAGGAGGTCCACAGTGTTCTCTCAGGAGCCGCTCAGGCAGGGGTCAGGCAAGGGTGGCCTTGTGCTAGGGTGGAACTGGGGAGAAGACAATGAAAAGCCAGAGCCTACCTGTTGCGCTTAGGAGACAAAGTTAGGATGACCACAGATTTTTGTTGTTACTGTTTCCGAAATCATTCATTCACTGTTTGCTAATTATGTGCCAAGCACAGTATTATGTATTGTATTATAGGTTGATTCACACCAGGCCATAAGGAACTGTTCCTGTCCCCACTTCAAAATGCAGGAACTGAAACTCAGTTTCAACCAGGAACTCAAGGTTACTCAGAAGTTGCAAATCTAGATTTAATCCCAGGGCTCTCTGTTCCCAAAGCCACATATCCCTTTTTTTTTTTTTTTTAATTTCCTTAAGGTTTTTTTCCTTCTCTTTTTGAAATTTTAAAAAATTGAGATATAATTGACATATAACATCATATTAGTTTTAGATATTAAACATAAAGATTCGATAATCGTATATATTGCCAAATGATCACCATCTTAACCATTATATTGCAGAGGCTTCACAAATAATTTCACCTGACATGGAGGACACGGCAATATCTAAAGGGTGTGGCAGCAAACAGATGGTGGTTCAGGCAATCCATGGGCCCCATAGATAAACAAGAAAGAACTGGAGCCCTGATAGACAGTCCAAACAGAGACAGGACAACTACACAACAGATGTCTGCCAATATTTTGGGATGCCTGCCACTAGGCTCCAGGTAGAGTGGAGAAGAGAAGAGCAGCAAAGAGCACAAGCTAGAAGTGCAAGAGCAGAGGGCTGGGCTGCTGGACGGGTTACAGACAGGGCCTCAGGCTGGGGAAGCTGCCTTGGTCAGAACAGGGGTCTGGGGCTTATGCAATGAAATTCAGGAACAATGGGGCAGAAGAAGAATGAAACCCAGAAGCCAGGCTTACTCTTTGATGAGTCAGTCGGGCTGGGCTGCTCCTGGCCTTCGTTGTTTTAGCCACAGAGCCTATTTTTGAGCATTAAATGACTCACATCCCAGGAAATCAGCACCCAGGAGTTTGGCAAGTGGAACAATTGGATAGTTTCCTGAGCTCCCCAGAGGCATCTTTCACAACCTCAGTAATTCTTTTCCAGCAGCGTTTCAGCAGGCACTCATAAAAGGCTTAACTTCAATTGACTTCAGTTCAGAGTTCCTTTTCTTAAGAAGTTCGGAAAAGTTTTCAGGATGTGTCCCTGCAGATAGGTTTTGCTAAGGAATGTTTTTGTAGCTCTAGCTTCCACTTCCTTGATCTGTACTATCATTGTCAATTAAAATTCCAAAGTCTGTGCTCAACTTTCCTTTGTTCTCCCAGAGAGACAGTAGTTACCTGTTTGAGAGGCACTGGTTTATTGCCTGTAGTAGTGCCTGCTTTGCTGAACTATGAGAAAGAACTAATTAAAAATGAAACAGAATGAGATTTCTTAGAATGTGAGTAGGCTTCAGTTCTAGCAACAGATTTTAGCAAATGGATTTAATTGCTTTTCTTTTCTTTTATTTGTGCATCTTTAAAATTTTATGTCAATTTCCTTTTCCTTTCCATGGTACAAATGACAAGGATTTGCAAGGTGGTGTTTCAAGAGATGGCTGTAGAGGATAGGAATGCAATGGGGAGTTTTAGGCTGTAGGTGAGCAAGGTGACTACCACTTAAGTCACTCCCCCACGATCTCTGGAAAAGCAGCCATTGCTCTCTCTTATTTGTATATCTGTGGATCCTTTTTATGGGAACTTGAAAATGCATTCCAGAGTTTGGGTTGGTGCAGAATGCAAACATGTCGTATAGTCTTGTGCCACAGTTGGATCAGGAGGTGACATCTGACTTCAGGGTTATCTCAGATAAGACACCATGTTCCTTGCTTACTTGTTGATAGAAGTCAAATTCAATTCATCTTAATTTAATTCAGTTAGTTTATTATGCATTCATCAAATACCTGCAGCATGCCAGCTATGATCTCACAGTATAGCAAAAGAAACAGATGCTAACAAATTAATGAGAATATACTATGATGCTTGATAATCTGGGAGGATTACATGAATGAATGAATACATAGGAGACACTCGTTAGAGAATACATAGGAGCTTTTTAGAGAAGAGAGCATTAGGGATGAATCTTTTTAATGAGCGGAAATTGGTGAGATGGCGAAGTGGGAAAGAAAATTGGAGGAAGAGGGACCAGCATGTGCACAACTGCAAAGTGCCTGGAGGGGTCTGAGAGTGGTGACCAGTCCATTTATAATGTAGAATGGAGAGAGATGAGGCTGGAGAGCCAGCACTGATGGACTTACAGGCAGTGAGACTCACTAAAGTGATTTTAGCAGGGAGATGACAAGATAAGATCTATGTTTGAGAACTATCACTCTGGAGACAGTTGGAAATGGATTGTGGGCAATGGATAGTAGGGAGGCTTGGGAGGAAGAGTGGCTGAAAAACATGAACTGGCCAATAACTGTCTGTGCTGGTTTGTTATGTTGCAGTCTCCTGCTGCTCTCTTTGCTTGGAATGATGCTTCTTGTCTCTCAATCCCTTGGCTACTGCCTCCTCCTTCCACCCATCTCCACTCCTGCCTCCATTTTCCTTTGCCTGACTTCTACCCATCATTTGGTTTTTGCTTATAAATCAACTCAGGAGGGCCTCAGGAGGTCTTTCCTGATTGCCCTAGTTAGTCTAATTTATATATATATTTGATTGATATTTTGTTAACATCATTCCTCCTATATAACCTTAAAGCTTCATGAAGGAAGGATAAATTTTTATATTTGTGTGCTCACTGATACATTTCTAGCATCTAGCAAAGAGTGGATATTTAATATTTGGTGAAAAGACAAATGAAGTCTAAGTCAGTATTTTCCATTTCCTTAAAAAGTTTCTTTGAAGAGTGCTTTTAAGTAGTCCTAGTGATGGTCTCACATCATTCAGGAAACAACAGCAACAACAAAAAGTGAAAGAGAAAACAAAAGAAAATAAACCACCCAGAGAACACCACTCTACTTGAATTCTTTGGAAATTAGCATAGGTCATTTTGTGGTCAGTCTTGGTGTCTGAATCTCTAATGGATTTGTGGACAAAAACACAGCTCAAAAGGACTTTATTTTCTCTTTTTCCCTCTTTGCAGAGAATATATAGTTAGATTTTCATATGTTAAATGCGTGCATAATGTGCTGCAATAATCCAATTGAAATGTTGCTTAATTTTGATTCAATGTTAATAAACATTTGCATAATATCAGTTCTGTACAAGACGCTATACTAAGCATGGCAAATTCTTCTCCAGAATATAAGCTCCAAGAGGGCAAGATCAAGTCTATTCTATTTACCACTGTATGCTCCAAAGCCTATCACAGATATTGACACAAAGTAGGCATTAGAAGATATATGTTAATTGCAGAGGTGCACAAATGGATTAAAAAGATGTGCAAAGGCATCCTCTCTGTTCTTTGGAACGGACAATATGATCTTCGGAACATATAATAATATGTTTTTTGAAACATATAATATAATGAATGGTGAGATCAGAGAAGTTTCAGGTCCTAGATCTGAGATCAAACTTTAGGGGGATAAGTCAAAGAGAGAAAGACAATTATCATATGGTTTCACTCATATGTGGAATATAAGAAATAATGCAGAGGATCATAGGGGAAGGGAGGGAAAACTGAATGAGAAGAAATCAGAGAGGGAGATAAATCATGACAGACTCTTGACTCTGGGGAACAAACTGAGGGTTGCAGAAAGGGAGGTAGGTGGGGGGTTGGGGTAACTGGGTGATGGGCATTAAGGAGGGCACGTGATGAGATGAGCACTGGGTATTATACACGACTAATGAATCACTGAACACTACATCAAAAACTAATGATGTGCTATATGTTGGCTAATTGAATTTAAATTAAAAAAAAACTTTAGGGGGGAAAAGACTCATGAAAGACGTCAACTAATTCATGGGAATTTACACAGCTTTACTGGGCACGTTTGACCAGCCACATTTTACAAACATGTATTCTGGTAGAAAATAAAGAGCCGTCTAGGGCAGCTTTCATGTCTTAAACATATGAAACATCTAGCAAAACAGTATTTCCTGATTCTTGTACTTGGAGGCTCCTGTTTTTTTCTGTTCATGTTTCAGGAATACACAAGAACTAAGTTATGCACAGGGGTGTTTTCCTAGCCTGGGCAGGAACAAAGCATCAGAGGGGCGCCTGGGTGGCTCAGTTGTTAAGCGTCTGCCTTCGGCTCGGGTCATGATCCCAGAGTCCTGGGATCGGGCCCCACATTGGGCTTCCTGCTTGGCAGGAAGCCTGCTTCTCCCTCTTCCACTCCCCCTGCTTGTGTTCCTGCTCTTGCTATCTCTCTGTCAAATAAATAAATAAAATCTTTAAAAAAATAAAAGAAAAAGGCATCAGATTCAGGTCCTTTGATTTTCTGGGTCCCGCTACTGGTCTTAGTTGACCCTTTTCTCCCAGGATGTGGCTCTAAGGTGGTCCATTAGACATCACCCAAAAGTGAAACATCTGGAGGATTCAACTCCTAAATAAAAAGAGTCAGACATGTTTATTTCATGTAGGTCTACTTTATCCTACAAGGAAATCCAGACATAATGGTGACAAGATTAAGCACTGCGGCATAGGTTATATGGGAGAAGTGTGTTTCGTGTGAACTGGAATCACAAGATAGATTCAACACTTTCCAAAATGAACAAATTTAAGTTTGTTGTCAGTTTTTCTGTGGAGAGAAAATAGCAACAAATGAAAATTGTTGAGGCCATAGGCATTTTATTAGCATCCAGAACTAATTAGCATTCACTAATGAATCCCCAAGTCTATCCACTCATTGATGTTTTTAAAAGGAGGGAGTGACTGGGGGCGCCTGGGTCACTCAGTCTGTTAAGCATCTGCCTTCTGGTCAGGTCATGATCTCAGGGTCCTGGGATCGAGCCCCGTGTCTGGCTCCATGCTCAGTGGGGAGTCTGCTTGTCCCTTTCCCTCTGTGCCCCCACCCCCTTCTCCCGTCTCTCTCTCAAATAAATAAAATCTTCTAAAAAAAGTAATTTTTTTCTGATAAAAAAACAAATCAGAATAATATGCCATCTATATTAGGTGTTTGTTTTCATTCATGCAAGTATTGAAAATACTTAAAAGGATCTATATGTTTCTATACATTATAGTATATCATGTACCATCTTATATTTTTTGAGCTGGTACTAATATATCTTTCAGATGATTACTTTGTAACCTATTTTTGGCTATTTGATTTTCAAATTTAATTTTTATTAAATTTAGAGCTTCAATACATATTTTGTTGAGAAATCACACTCTGAAACAAAAATTTCTTTAGGATTTTTAGATATTATCCCCTTTTGTGCCAATAATTAGGGGGCTCTAACACATCTAAACTTAATTATTAAAACTGAACAATAGATACGATTCATTCTGACAGATGACTGGCCTGGCATGCCTAGGAGGAGAGATGTTCCTTGTCCCTTGAAATAATGAAGCACACACTTTGGGATGACTTGAGTTTTTTGTAAGGGAATTCAAATAATAGATTCGTAGGTGGACATTGAACTAGATGACCCTCAAATTTCCTTCCAACTTACAGACTCTAGGGTTCTTTGATTTACTCTTACTGCCAGAACACCCACAGATCCAAAGACACTAGGGACCCCAAATTCTATGTATTCATCATATTTACATATTCATTGTGCCCTAAACCACTTCTTCTAATTGAGGTATATTTGTCATAACACTTAATTACACATTAAATATAGAAAAGAAAAATATTTCAATACTTACTGAACTTCAAAACAGAAGAAGCAATCATTAGGGTAAGTTTTGCCATCAGATCCACAAATTGGTGCATATATTTCATGACAAAATCCCTCTTTTCCTGGTGGTGACTTTTTTATATTTACTGCAGTCAACCTGGAAATACATATTAAAAGCCCTCAACCAAATTTTTATTCCCAGGATTTAGGATTTCCCAAGCGAGTTTAGAGGGCTCTCAAATCATTTGTTTCTTATTCTAATTGTCCCCATCTAACCCCTTTGAGATATATCAAGTATAAAGATTTCTTGCATCAGATATAAAATCATGAGTGATAAACCTGTTTATGGTAGCTTGTAACCAAATAACTTACCTAAAAATTAAGAATTTAAATTTAAAAATACACATGGCAGACTCACAGATGTAATCATTCCCACGATGTTAGTTTTCTACACATCCTGCTATTTCTCTCTTTCCCTTAAAAAGTTCTATCTGAATGCAAGTATGAGATGTATTATAGGGATACTTCCTATAGTTTTAAGAACTAGCACATCATTAGCAACTTTTACCATTAATCATTGATCACAAAGCACGTGTTACACACTTCATCAGTGCATAGACAGACACATGTATTTTGCTCTTGTAGTTGAGAAGCAACCACTGTTGTAAATGCTAGGAGCAAAGCCAACGTGAAGTCCCCGGCAGGAGCAGGTATGCAATCACCAAGACAGAGTTTTCTGGGGTTTTCACCTATGAGCAAATTGAAGAGTGTGGACAGTAAAAGTCAAACACATCAGATTTCAAATCCTGACTATATGACCCTGGGACCATCATTTTACTTCTCTAAGCTTTGGTTTCTTTACCTGCAAAGTAAGGGCGGTAATAACTACATTGTAAGGTTAAAGTAAAAAATATATAATCAAGAAGATACGTGTAAAATGCTTAGCACTTAATGACATGGAAAATACTGAAAAAATATTAGTTTTATCCCTTGGCTTTACGTTCAGGACTACACAAACTCTAGCTCTATACAGAAGACTTTACATTTCCAGTTTTTCTGACTCAGAGTTCCACGTGTGATGTCTTACTAATTGTTGAATATCTCCACTTGGGTAGCCTGAAATATACCCAAACTTCAGGTTAAATTCATCTTCCCCTTCAGCTATGTTCCATTAATTAACCCATTCATTCCTTTGGTTGCCATATGCCATGTACCTTCTAAGTTTTAGGGCTGAGGGGATGGCTACACAAAGATTAGCAAGCATGATAAAATGGCAGAAGGAGCTCAGAAGCTGGTGGAGTCTAGTGGAGAATGGGAATGATGGTGCCCCTTGATGAGTATATGTCAGCATGATTTCACTTCTTGCCTGCTCAAATCCCAGTGTTGGGACTTACGTCACATGCATAGTTTGACCAGAAACTACCAAGGCTTCATATTCATTAACCTTTTTCATTCTCAAGCAGCTACTAAATCATGAAGGATGGCTTGGAGTCAGGACTGTATGACTCCAAAATTTACACTCTTCACCCTCTTATTCTCTTTAATACGTAAAATGAAAGACTCAAAAGAAGTGAAAGGAGCTGCCTAGGCCCTGCGGGCATACAGCTAAAAAGCCATTGAGCTTGGACTCCTGGTTTTAAAGTTTTTACTACCACACCTAGATTTTCTCAACAATAGTTACTGCTTAATATGAGTCATAAAGGGAAGGTTAAATTAAAATCTTCATTCCCTAAGATAAAGAACAAAGATGTATGTGACCCATTTAACAATTATAAGAATCATATAAGAATGACTTGTCCTTCTTGAGCTTTACTAGGTGCCAGGTACTGTGCTCAACTCTCTTCAAACACTGAGGTTTTAATCCTCACAATAAGCTTATGAGGCAAGTATTGTTGCCCATGGCCGTATGATCAAGGAGCTGGAATTCAAACCCAGGACTTTATAACTCAGATGCTAGGTATCGAACCACTTTGTTCTACTATGTCCATTTCAGAAACGTCTCTTAATAGTTTTTTAAAATAAAATCAGTTTTGAGAGTTAAAAAAATCATCAAACATGTAGCAATTCAATTAATGTAAAGTAGCAAATATTTCCTTATTGATACCGGCTTTAAAATTACATAGAAGTGGGACTTTTATATCAAGATGGATGTACTGACCTGTTGAGGGTGTGCAGCACATTCTACATCTGTGAGAAAAACAAAGACAAGAGAAACCAAATTAAACTCTGGAAGAACCTAAGCTTGTTAAAAAAAAAAGGGTCTTTCATTTATGTTTCAGCTCTCAGACTATCAAAAATATAAGACTGTCTTCAGAACTGTGTATCAATATAATAGCAAAGGTTGAAGCTCAACATAGATTTTTTTTTCTTTTTTGGATGGGATGAGAACATAGCCAAAAGCATGGAGAAGCTACTATAATGATGAGTTTTGTTCTTTCCTACCTCATAATCAGAGTTTAGGAAATATTGAAAAAAAGAAGTGGTTTTATATCTAGTGAATGTCTGCTATTGTGTAGTAGGCATAGATGGCAGAAGCTGGACCAGCAGCTGAAAATTCTTAGGAAGCAGATTTCAACTCAATGCAAAAATAATAATAGCTCATGCTGCCAAACAATGGATGGGACATTTTTAAAAAAAATTTAAATTCAATTAGTCAACATACAGTACATCATTCGTTTAAGATGTAGTGTTCAGTGATTCATCAGTTGCATATAACACCCAGTGCTCATCACATCACGTGCCCACCTTAATGCCCATCACCCAGTTATCCCATCTCCCGACCCACCTCCCCTTCTGCTACCCTCAGTCGATGGGACAGTTTTATAAAGAAATGAGGTCCCCATAAATGGAGATATCAAGTCAAAGCAGAGTCTGGATGTACACTTACCAAAGAAGTTATACAAAATGTTTGTGTGGTTAAGAATTTGGCCTTAGCTGACCATTTAGGTCAACTCAGCCCCGAAGACGGTATCATTTAACAATTTATTGGTAGAGACAAAAGAAATACATTTCAAAAAGCTTCTCTTATTATCTACGTGCTGTGTATATCCCAGAATGATGTGAGCAAAAGATGACATGAGCTGCTAGTATCAGGATAGGGGTGGTATTATGAGGGAGATACTTACTGAAGATGGTCATAAGTGCCAGAGCCAAGAGCAGGGCACAAGCTGTTGCTTTCATGCTGCTGAAGTGGCCAAGCGCGGTCAGATGGTGGCAAAACAAATGACTTTCTGGTGTCTGCTCAGCCCACTTGGGTCCTGCCTTATATATTGTCAAGAGTTCCTGCCTCGATTATGAGATAGCTATTTCCAGAAACAGAATCATGGGAAGAGGTCAGAAACATTCGCCAGTGTGGGAATTCTTTTACTGTGAAATCAAATAGTTGCTCATAGCATTTTAATAGATAATAGAACCCAATAAAGCTGTTGTTATTTCCTTATTTCTTTACATACTTGAGAGTTTGAGTACTTTCACATCTGTTATACCATTGGATCTTCATAACAAATCTATTGGATAGTTATTACCATTTTCTTTGTGTTACAGATGAGAAAATGAAGTGACAGAGAAGTTAAGTAATTTCAACTGGGTTTATTACATATTCATCTTTGTACTACTTCCAGGAACACTCATCAGCATGGCAGCCTTCTAAGTTCAGACATTTTCCCGGTTTCCCCTCTTTCTTCTGACACCAGATAGGAAATGTTGCCAGATGAGACTCCAGACTGGGTACAGAGAAAAAGTATCAACACCCAAGTCTTTTTTGGGGGGTGGGGGGAGCGGGGCAGAGGGACAAGGAGAGAGAGAATCTCAAGCAGGCTCCACACCCAGCATGGAGCCTGTCACGGGACTCAATCCCATGACCCCAAGATCATGACCTGAGCCAAGATCAAGGGTTGGATGCTTAACAGGCTGAGCCACCCAGGTGCCTCAACACCCAAGTCTTGATTCGGCAGAAACAAGCAATGATTGATGCTCTTTAGCAGGGGGGATAATTTTCCCAAGAATCTAAATCTGAGAAGATGGAACAGTGGGTGGAGCTGGTGAGCAGTCACACCTCATTTACCTGCCAGATCTCTGGTGGAAGCCTCTTTATCAAGGGCACTTGGGAGAAGGGACTACTCAAGGGCAATAATAAAAAGCTCTGTGACCATCTTAGCCAGTAGTGGATTTGTTGACTGCAGTGGCTGGACTGTCCCTAAAGCTTTGGCCATGATTTTCTAGTCCTCAAAACACAGCCTGATGATTCAAGAATGAGATGTTGACTTTGCCTGGGCCATGGTTACATGCGAGGCCAGTGACATCTTACACTAATACAATCATTTTTAACAGACAAGCTCACCAATCATTTGGCCATGGTTTAAATAGGTTTAATTGTGCTTTATCAAACCATGTTTCATTTGAAATCTCTGATAAAGGCTACAAGGACACTTATTTTGGCATGTGCCAATTTTCAATACAGTGACTCTGTGAGAAGACCTTGAAAGCAGCTCTTGCAGTTTGGGGAGACAGAGTTGGAAGACACTGTATATACCACTAGTGGAAGTAGTGCCAAAGACTGAGAGATTGAAACTCACAACTGTTTCGCTTCAAAAGGATAAAGACACCTGGAACCTGTGCTGGTCTGGGGGGTGGGCATCATTATATTACTGAGAGTTGAAATTCTAAGCGTCTTGTAGAGCTGAATTCATTGCCAGCTTCACCATTCCCTTCATGACTTGGTGTAAGTTATTGAACTCTTAGTAGCCTTGGTTTCTTAATGTTCATTTAATCATTCAGTAAATATTAATGAGCATTTACTCTTAGAAACTATATTACAACTTGGGCATACCATGAACAATGAGAAACTTTGCCACTGTCTTCATTATAGCTTGACAAGGACTTTGTTCTTGACTGAACTGTAGTTAGGCTGCTCTGAGTCCTTTTCTTGATTCGGCCTTAACCTTGCTCCCCACCTCCCCTCCATCTTGTGTCTTCGGCCTGCCCCTTTCAGTCTTGGCATAGAATCCTGATAAGTCATCTCCCTACCATTGATATCTGATCACTCTTGATATCTGATCAAGTTATTCATTCCCCACTTTTAATATATAAGTCCTTGGCCAGCCTTTAGCAAGAATCTTCCTATTCTTGGTAACTCTCATTAATAATTTTCCATCTACTGACCCCCTCAACTTGCTTCTTGGCTAAAAATCCTCACTTGTTTTATGCAGACTTGAGCCCAATCTCTCTCTCCTATTGCAATAGGAGCTTTCAAGATTTATACCTTGAGTGACACCTTCCTTACCATTTTAACAAGTGTCAAATACTTTAAGCTTACAAAATAAAGTTAATGGTACCACCATCATAAGCTTGTTGTAAGTTTCAAATGAGGGTGTATTTGTAAAGTTCTTGTCCAGGGTCTGGAACATAGAAAGCTCTTAACAAATTTTGGTATTTGATGATAATGATCATGATAGTGGAGAGAATGACAGTGACTGTGGTCTAAAGAAAAGACTCAGAAAACACCTAAGAAGTATCTTAAAATAAGCAAATGGTGTATCTTTGTGGCCATACTGGAAATAATACATACTGGCATGTTATCACAAAAGGAACTTTATGATGATCAGTAATGTTTCATAATGACTAGAGGTAATGAGAATCTTATCTTTTTAAGTGTCTCAGTGGAGGTCAAATGAATACTTCTCAGGGACTCTGCAGAGGTGATTCCCTTACTGAATGGCCTCTATCCACATTTTTAAACTTTTCTTTTTAACAGCAAAATACTTTGTTTAATGACAATAGCAATAACAGTAATAATATTTACTGAGCACTAATTATGTGTCAAGTAGTTTTGGAACTGTTATATGGCTATTAACTTATTTAAATTTTAAAAACTATGTTAGATAAATACTATTACTATCAAGACTTTACAAATAAAGGGAGAGAGGCACAAAGAAAATAAACAAGTTGTCCAAGATCACAAGAGAGCATAGTGGAACTGGAAAATGTTGTATAGAAGCATAATACACTAAACAGACAACAGACGTTCTCCATTACTTGAAGAAGGACTGTGGCTTCTTGGGTTCCTTGTCCCCATCTTCCTATAATGGCCCTTGAGTCACACTCATGGAGTCCCTAGGGGTCCACAGGATAATTTGAAGATCACTAGTCTAGGAGAGAAGTTCCCAAATTCCACCCTCAGAGAGCGACTCCAGCAGGTGGGTCCATAGGGGTTCAGTGGAGGAAAGTACTACCTGAGGAGAAGGAGGAGAAGGAGAAGAAGGAGGAGAAGGAGAAGAAGGAGAAGAAGGAG
>NW_027397065.1:52945041-53012329 GCF_003265705.2 Callorhinus ursinus
AGAAGGAGGAGAAGAAGGAGGAGAAGGAGGAGAAGGAGAAGAAGGAGGAGAAGGAGAAGTAGGAGAAGGTGAAGGAGGAGAAGAAGGAGGAGAAGGAGGAGAAGGAGGAGAAGGAGGAGAAGGAGGAGGAGAAGGAGGAGAAGGAGGAGAAGGAGAAGGAAGAGAAGGAGGAGAAGGAGAAGGAGGAGAAGCAGAAGGAGGAGAAGGAGGAGAAGGAGTATGAAGAGGAGGAGGAGGAGAAGGAAGAGAAGAAGGAGGAGAAGGAGGAGAAGGAGAAGGAGGAGTAGAAGGAGAAGAAGGAGGAGAAGGAGGAGAAGGAGGAGAAGGAGGAGGAGAAGGAGGAGAAGAAGAGAAGGAGGAAGAGGAGGAAGGGGAGGAAGGGGAGGAAGGGGAGGAGGGGGAGGATGGGGAGGAGGGGGAGGAAGGGGAGGAAGGGGAGGAAGGGGAGGAGGGGGAGGAGGCAGGGGAAGGGAAAGAGGATCGGTAGGGGAAGGAGAAGAAGAGGCAGAAGCAGAAGCAGCAGCTTAAAATGTCACTATGAATTGAGGTTTTTTTTCTTTTTCTCCTAAGGAATTTTGAACTTTTCTCAGCGTGTATTGGTAGGGAGAGGGGAGGTGGGGAGAGCCTCATGGGTTATTTGGGAATTTACTTAAGAACTTAGCCTGTGTGGCATATCCTTCCCATATTCTCTTGCTATTTCCGATTCTGAAGTCACTTCTGTGCCTTCACTTTGCTTTCTTGGAGAAACAGTTCTATCAAGTTACTAGTACCTCTTTTGCATAAAAATTAGGCAGAACACCTTTTTGAATTTTAACTTTTTGTTTTGAAATAATGATTGCAAGGCTAGAACAAAGAACTTGTCATGTACTCTTCACCTCAAGACTCCATTTTGCCATTTGTGTCAATAATGCCTTTGTAACCGAATGATCCAATCCAATCAGATTGTATAAAAAACTCTAACAGAAATTAACTCAAAATGGATGAAAGAGTTAAATGTAATAGTTGTAAGTATACAAGCCTTAGAAGAAAACATAGGCATAAACATTTGAATGGGCAGTGGTTTCTTAGATATGACACTAAAAATATAATAAACAAAAGGGAAAATAGGTAAACTGGATTTTATCAAAATCCAAATTTTGCACTTAATAGGACAGCCCACAGAATGGGAGAAAGTATTTGCAAATCATAGATCTGATAAAGGCCTAGTATTCAGAATATATAAAGCTAAACAGAATATATGCAGTTCAACAATAACCAGAGAAATAACCTAGTTAAAAAATGAGCAATGGGTTTAAATAAACATTTTTCCAAAGAATATATACAAATGGTCAATAAGGACATTAAAATATGCTCATCATCATTAGTTATTAAAGAAATGCAAATCAAAGCCAAAATGAGTACCATTTCACATCCATTAGGATAGCTAAAAAAAAAAATAATAAAAGACAAGATGTCAAGGATGTGGAGAAAATGGAACCCTCATACATTGCTCGTGGGAATGGAAAATGTCATAGCAGCTGCTTTGGAAACAGTTTGGTAGGTTCTCAAAAAGTTACCCTATGGCCCAGCAATTCTATTTCTAGGTATTTACCCAAGAGAATTGAAGACCAAAAACCAAAAACAAACAAACAAACAAACAAACAACCCCAAAAAACTTGTATGTGAATGTTCATGGCTGCTTTACTTGTAACGGACCAAAATTGCAAACAATCCAAATATCCATCAAATGACAAAAATGACAAATGACTAAACATAGTATAGCTGTAGAATGGAATATTATTCAGCTGCAGAAAGGAATGAAGTACTGACATGCTACAACATGGGTTAACCTTGAAAACCTTATGCTAAGTGAAGGAAGTCAGACACAAAAGGCCTATATTTACAATTCTATTTATGTATGATGTCCAGAATAGTAAATCCATAGGCAAAAATTAGTTTCATGGCCACCAGGGGCTAGAAAGATGGGGGAATAAGAGTGACTGCCAGTCAGTTTGGAGTTTCTTTTTGGAGTTATCAAAGGTATTGAAATCAAATAGTGGTGCTGGTTGCACAATTTTATGAGCAGACTAGAGTTTTAGATTTTAAAAACAAGAATTTTTGTAACTAATATAATGCTGTGTGTTAAATTATAATTCAATTTTAAAAATTAAAAAATAATAAAACCCTGAACTTTATGGTATGTGAACTATTTCTCAACAAACAACAATGACAATAATAAAAGATTCATTCAGAATCATGCAATATCATGTTCTTTAGTCTCTTTCAATGCAGAATATTGAAAAGGCCTGTTCTTGGTTTTTGAAAGTTGTAGATGAGTTCATTTTATAGAAGGTTTCTGAATTTGAGTTTGTCTCGTGTTTCCTAGTGGCTATATTCAGGTTGTGCATTTTTGGCAGGGAAATACAGAAGATACTCTATATTCTTCACGTTGTATACTTTGAGATAGTATCCATGATGTTGATTTGCCCCATCACTAACTATGCTAACTTTGATCACTTGTGCCAGTTAGTGTCTGCAATGTTTCTCCACTCTACTGTTACTTTCTCCTTTCAAAATTAGTAAATATTTTGTGATGAGATCCCTTGAGATTATTTGCATATCTCATTTTTCATCACAGTTTTACTCATGGTATTAAGTGAGGCCATGTTCAAATAGGGCAAACTGTATAAGTAAATTCATGTAATCTTAAGTGTTCAAATTGTACATTTGCCTTTTCACTTTCTAGTATCAATTTCTAAGGAACTAAAATGTTCTCATTTCTCAAACCAAGAAAAAAAACCCACATTTACTGATCATGGGCCTTTACTTCAACATACCAAACACATTTCCAAAAATGTAGTCTATGTGTTCAGGCCTGGGTAAATGTTGGAGAAGGATGGACATACAGATCCTAATCAACCCTTTCATTTCCATAGGACTTTACAGTTTATAAAGCATGTTCACATGCATATATCATCTGACTCTCACAATATACAGGTTCAATTAGGGATTTGATTTTGTCAGTAAGGAAAGATATATTGCACATGTAAATGACCAACCTACAGCTATACACCTGGTGATGTTCAAGTTGGCATAAGCATACAAGTCTCCTGTTCCAAGTTTTGTTGTGTTCTCTTGAGCTGCTTGGTGGAGTTTTATAATGAAGACAATGATAATGAATATGCCAAAGACCTCAGGGAGGCAAGTGCTGATGAATACATAGAGAAGTGAGTAAAACTTAATAAAGTCATTTTTTTCTTCAAGGCCTAAACTTGGAGAGGTAACAATTTAAAAATAAACCTACTTTACACTTATATTTATGGTGATTTAACAGTTTCCCTGTGGCAAAGATTTACTTTTCCTGGCAGGGAAAAAGGAAAAAAAAAGATATTAATAGATATGGCATAGTAAGAAATATGTATATAAATTCCACTGACGTTAAACGCTTACGATGAAAATCAAAAGTCTTCATTGCCAATATCACTTCGGTGGGAGCTAATTTTAACCATTTCTATTCTAAGGTTGTTACCGTCACAATTCTCAATATTTAAGAAATCAAGAAATAGAGGTATAAGTATACCTTATTATTTACTGACTACCATCTATGAAGGAAAGTTGTTAATTTATTTTACCTTACAACCTTTAGTTCTTCCCAATTTTTGATGAGTATATCATGACTTTTCAAAAATTCTGCACACTACCTTTATAACTTTAAATAATATATCTTAGTCCCTTTCTATTATTGTCATCCTTAGGCAATACAAGAAACTTACAAGCCTCCATACACTTCCCTCAGTCAACTTTTCTCTCTAAAGATTTGTCACCTCTATGTTTATTTTTACATTTAAGACATTAAAAATATGCACATTCTGTTCTGTATGCCATAATTCATTCTTCTACAGTTCAACCACAGGTTAATTCCAAAATTTGAAGAACAATAACTATTTTTAAACATCATTTATAAATTTTAAAAGGATTCTGGGAATATATCAATCGTGGGCCAAATCTAGACTTCAATTTCAGAAAGAAATTGAAAGATCAGAAATCTTCTTTAAGGCGGTGAGTTGTGGTAAGTGTTGAAAGAAAAGGAGCAATGTCATCAACAGCTAGTATTGGGCTCTGAATACAATATGGACCAAAGACCTGAGGCTGCTCAGGTCTGCAACAAAGCCAGATGTTTCCTCATTGTCTTTATGTAGTGTGGTGTGTAGAACCAACGCTAGCTAGACTCAGCGCCAGCAGAACCATCCACCATTTACAGTTCTGCAATTCTGGCCATTATTTCCCTCTGGGAGCTTCTTTTGTCTCACCTGAGAAACTAGGCTGATCATGTTTACCTTATGATAGATGCTGTGTGAGGATTAAATGAGACAAGGAATATGAAAGTCTTTTGTGAACTATAAGTGTTTTACAGATGTTATATACTGGATCATTTCATAGTAGAAAGAGTTTGATTCCCAAAGGTATTGGGATATGATGGATGAAATTCTGAAAACACTTTTTTGGGCCCTGATTTGGGAGTAGCAGATCTGGGTTCTTGTCCCTGTCTTCCATATGAGCAATGAGACATTTCCAATTTTGGGAGTTCAGAGTTTCTATCCATAAAAAGAGGCTGTTTACTGGGTCTCTTTCATCCATGATGATCAGGAATTCTTTTTTAAAAATTTTTTATTGTTATGTTAATCACCAAACATTGCATCATTAGTTTTTGATGTAACGTTCCATGATTCATTGTTTGTGCATAACACCCAGTGCTCCACGCAGAACGTGCCCTCTTTAATACCCATCACCAGGCTAACCCATCCCCCCACACTCCTCCCCTCTAGAACCCTCAGTTTGTTTTTCAGAGTCCATCGTCTCTCATGGTTCGTCTCCCCCGCCGATTTACTCCCCTTCATTCTTCCCCTCCTGCTATCTTCTTCTTTTTTTTTTTTTCTTAACATATATTGTATTATTTGTTTCAGAGGTACAGATCTGTGATTCAACAGTCTTGCACAATTCACAGCACTCACCATAGCACATACCCTCCCCAATGTCTATCACCCAGCCACCCCATCCCTCCCATACCCCCACCACTCCAGCAACCCTCAGTTTGTTTCCTGAGATTAAGAATTCTTCATATCAGTGAGGTCATATGATACATGTCTTTCTCTGATTGACTTATTTCGCTCAGCATAACACCCTCCAGGTCCAACCACGTCATTGCAAATGGCAAGATCTCATTCCTTTTGATGGCTGCATAATATTCCATTGTGTATATATACCACCTCTTCTTTATCCATTCATCTGTCGATGGACATCTTGGCTCTTTCCACAGTTTGGCTATTGTGGACATTGCTGCTATAAACATTGGGGTGCACGTACCCCTTCGGATCCCTACATTTGTATCTTTGTGGTAAATACCCAGTAGTGCAATTGCTGGATCGTATGGTAGCTCTATTTTCAACTGTTGGAGGAACCTCCATACTGTTTTCCAGAGTGGTTGCACCAGCTTGCATTCCCACCAACAGTGTAGGAGGCTTCCCCTTTCTCCACATCCCCGCCAACATCTGTCGTTTTCTGACTTGTTAATTTTAGCCATTCTGACGGGTGTGAGGTGGTATCTCATTGAGGTTTTGATTTGGATTTCCCTGATGCCGAGTGATGTTGAGCACTTTTTCATGTGTCTGTTGGCCATTTGGATGTCTTCTTTGCAAAAATGTCTGTTCATGTCATCTGCCCATTTCTTGATTGGATTATTTGTTCTTTGGGTGTTGAGTTTGATAAGTTCTTTATAGATTTTGGATACTAGCCCTTTATCTGATATGTCATTTGCAAATATTTTCTCCCATTCTGTCAGTTGTCTTTTGGTTTTGTGGACTGTTTCTTTTGCTGTGCAAAAGCTTTTTAGATGATCAGGAATTCTTATATATGTGTGTATTTTGCCCACATTTTGTATCATGTTTCCATTGATGTCTTTCCCTGATCTTCATGCACAGTTGCCAGGGATTTTGTAGGTTTTTCCATCTGTACCATACTTGGGGGTGAGGATGGGCTCACAGTGTAGGGGTATGCCCATGCCCTGGTCTTTATCACAGTCCAACTACCTGGAGAAAGAGAGCTTTTTTGTACAAAGAAATGAGCGTCTGAGGATTCAGTTCTGCTGAGGAGATGTGAGTGAGATCAGAGGAAGAATGAGAAGGACTGAGGTAGCCAAAAGTTTGAAGGCAGTAGGGGAGAGAGGGGTGAGCAAGTAGAACAATATGGAAATCAGGCTCCTAAGAAGGTATAAACAACTGAAGATATATAAGAAAGATTAGTGAGGAGCACTGGGAAAATGCAGATGTTTGTTTAACACAGGGCAAACAGTGTCAGGTTGCAGGAGTAGATCAAGACCAAGAAAAGGGAAGACAAGAGAAGCTGAAGATCTAAGAAGGTGGGAGGAATTGACATGATGAGAAGAGCATAGCAGACTGAGAAACCTGTGGGGATGTGGGCAACTCAGGCATGGGGATGCTCCACATGCACAAGCAGGTGTGAGCAGCTCAGGAGAGGATCATACCAGGAGGGCTGGGAGCTTGGAACCAGGAAGTGAGAGCTGCTGAAGGTGGCAAGCAACTGAAGAGGGCTAAGCCAGCAAGACCATTTGACCACCTATTCTAGGCCCTGTCCAGATCACAACTTCTCCCTATCTGCTACTTTACCTCAGCAGCTTTGTTTGTCTAAGATACTTCCCTATCCTTGCTCTTCTTCACAGTTTCCATAATTGACTTGACCATGGTCTGGCTTGACCTTGACTTTGAACTTGACTTTGAATTTGACTCTGATTCAGACCCATATTTTATCCCAATCATCCAGACCATGTTAGGTGCGTTGTGATCATGGGGACAGAGTCTGTACTTATGTGATTATATAACACTTTAGCAGTAGAATATAAATGCAGGCATGATCTAGTTGTTTATAAGCCTTTTCATACCACTTTTATGGAGTTACCATAACTATGGATTCCCTCTCTCTTCTTTTTTTTTTTTTAGATTTTATTTATTTATCTGAGATAGAGAGAGAGTGAGAGAGAGAGAGAGAACAAGTGGGGGAGAGAGGGAGAGGGAGAAACAGGCTCCCCACTGAGCAGAAAGCCCAATGCGGGGCTTGATCCCAGGACCCTGGGATCATGACCTGAGCCAAAGGCAGATGCTTAACCAACTGAGCCACCCAGGCACCCCTCCTTTTCTCTTCTTGAGTCTATGAGGAGATAAGGTTTCCACAGACCTCCTTGTATCTTTAGGGAAGCCTGTAGGTGGGCAGGACTATCCTCTTTCAATCTCTGGGCCAAGAACAGTTCTGGAGCAAGTGAGGGAAAAAGTGAACACGGGGAGGAGAAAATGAGGACCATGAAAGTATACCAAGGCCTAATCTGGGTCACTAATTTCTTGTGAGCTATGCCTATCACTGAAGACTTCCTCAAAGTGCTGTGGTCACATAAGCATCCTCTATAGAAGGAACTCCAGCTTCATCACTAAGAATGAATTAGAGATCTCTGTATTTAAAACAAATGTACAGTTTGCCAGTAGGGTCAATGTTGTCTTGGTACATAGTGGTATCTGCATTTTACAGTTATGGAAGGCAAGTGTTAGATCAAGCAATGTAGTAATCAGTGCCAAAGATATTCTATTAAGGCTCCAGCAGGAGGTTAGCAAGGTGAGAGACAAGAAAGGAGAAATTATGGAATGCTCATGGAAAGAAATGGGCAGGAAAATCTTCCCTCCAGGGTTGACTTCTTATAATGAAGGAGGTGCCCCTCTAAGGAACTTTGGAAAAGAGACTAATATAAAGGACCAGTATGGTCCAAAGGCTAGTTCCCAGTGGCAGGTACTGATTAAGGAAAGTAAAGACTCCAGGAGAGGGTAAGTTGTTCACTGATGTGTGTGTGTGTGTGTGTGTGTGTGTGTGTGTGTGTGTGTGTGTCTTGGAATTTACTTGGCATTCTTCATACAAAACTTTCTCCTAAAGAAGATTTATATATCCCTCAGTTTTATTTTTAAACTGAGATATTACATCCCAATCTAAGAAACAAATACAAGCAGAAGTAAAGATAAACTCTCTGGGGAGATTCTTTTATTGAGGTACAAAAAGAAGCATGGAAGTCAGTGAGGCATGAGTTTGAGGAAGACCACAACAACTTTTTCCACTCAACAAAGATGACTCTGAATCTGTCTCTGCCCCTACCCAGAGCACTGGCCGAGATGAGGGAAAAGGCAGTCAGAGCCTGGGGATGATGACGATGACTGTGAAGATACCATCACTCTCTACCCATGTCTGTGGAGAAGTTAACATCTTCCTTCATGAAGAAGCTGAACTTTTCCATTACTTTTCCTATGAGAAAACACATAACAAGATTCATTAAACAAGAGGAAATGTTATATGTCAGAGCCAAAAGGAACTATAGAAATTATGAGGCAGAGCTTAATGTTATAGATGAAGAAACTGAATCCCTGAAAAGGAAGGTCCTCGCCACAGGCAGTTGCTGACAGAGACAGAAGCAGAGTCTCCCTAGTCCAGTGATATTTCCACCCTACCTACTGCCTCCACTGATCCCAGAACCGGGGCCCGTCAACCAATATCTTACAATAACAATGGGACACGGGAAGCTGAGGTGGCCTGCTCCTCAGTCTTTCCTGGCCAGCAAGGCCTGTGATGAAGCTGGGTCCTGCATTAGAACTGCCACCACATGTCCCCTTCAGTGTCCTTGAACACAAGCCAGCTTCTAGGCCAAGAGCCCATTGGGTGTGCATATTAGAGAATCTTCCCTTTTGTGAATTTTCCCTGTTCCTGAATAGAAATAAAGATGCAGACATATCCTTCTGAGCTCAGGGCCTAAACTGATATTCTAACTTGTTTAGATAATCACAAAGATGAAAAATACAAGATCGAAGATGGGTAGCCAAAATCCAGGGGTCTAAAGGAGACTTAATAATGAACACAGTGGACTTAGTGTAAGGTAAGAAATGCTAAGGTGCCTGTTCTGCATTAAAGAAGTGACAACTACCTAGTTATATTGCCTTCCAGAAATACTTCACAGGCCAAACAAAAATACCTAAGCAAAACATGCCCACGGGACCCAGGTCTAAGCACTGACAGCTTGCATCTCCCTCTTTTAGATAAGAGAAAACAATTTTTGTGGTAGCCTTCTCCTCTTCCCCCATAAGGCTACAGTTATTTAGAGCCCCTAGGAATTTGAGAAGGATAAAGGTGCTCTAGCCACAGTTTGTCTAAGAATCAAGCAGTCTGGCCTCACATCTCTTAGAAATCATGTAGGATGGTGGTTTTCAATGATTATTTATTATGGGGGTCAAGATCTTTTCTTCTAACAAGATACTATGTAGAACTCCACTACCTAAAATAGCCAAAAGCTGAACTTGGGGTTGGAGATCACCCCCAGATGATCCCCTTAGCCCCCTTGCCTCTATAGAACCTCTGGGCTCCTGGTCTTACTGGATTCCCTCAACTGAGACAGGAATTGGCAGTAGGGTGATGGATGAACTAGTTCAAGCTGGCAGAGCAGGTGGCCCAAACCTCAGCCTGACTGTGAGACAGACAGTTTTCTCTCTCTACCAGCTGCTTCTGGGTGGGAATAAGCACAGCTTATGGAGAGAGAAACAGGCTCATAGAGGAGAGGTTTGCAGTGGAGGACACTGGCCGCAACTTCCTTTTTCTTCCCACAGGGTACTCACAAGTTCTCAATGCATAGGTGGCATTCATTCCCATAGGTGACGTAGTCAGAACCACAGACAGGCAGGTATGTGATGGGGCAGGGGATGGCCACCACTGGGTACTTCTTATAAATGCTGCAGTCCACCTGCTACGGACACAAGAGAACGTTCTAGGCTATGCTGGCCTCTGTTGGGCAGGAAGCAAAATACCATTTTAGGGGTCCCAGGTCAGATATTCTGATGCTGCTGTGGCTACTTCTATTAGTAATATTATCACCATGACAAGTACTAGTACTGCTGTCCCCACCTCTGTTACTACTAGCATACGCTGTTAATAATTCCTGAGCATTTCCATGCTAGCCTTTAAGCTTAAAGTATACATGATTTTTTTTGTTTAATATTCATAACAACTGAATAGGGTAGGTTCTACTGTTACGCCTATTTACAGATGGGTGAAATTCAGGCTGAAAAACAGAGAACTTGCATAATGTAAAAGCTAGTCAGTGACGGGGTTGTGATTTAAATCTAGAGCCTGTGCAATTAACCATGGTAACTCTGTCCTGCCTCTCACATGTTGTCCTTTCCATGAAGACTTTACCAACCTCTCAGCTGGAAGTTATCTCTCTCTCTCCTTTAACTTGGGATATTTTTTAGTCTACAGTTACTTAAATGTAGGTCATATTTCTTCAACTGCCTTCTGGAAAGAAGAGGAGATTTTTTAATCTGTGCCCACCTCCTCCTTTGCCCCCTTCCCAAACACGCTGAATTAATCCTACATATATATTTCAAAACCTTTTGTTGACTAAATGACAGTCAATAGGAATTGAAATCAAAATGTAAATCAATATACTCACTGTTGTTAAAGGCAGACTAGCAGCTTCTGAAAGAGAGTTACAGATGGAAATGTTAAAAATAAAGCAAAGTCTTGAAGTCTCATGAATTAATGTTAATTTGGGCCTGTGGATTGAGACTCTGGTGATGAATCTTAGCACACACTCTGTTCTTATATAAAACTCCAGCTATTTGCTGAAGAAGCCAAATGGCCAGTAAGGTAAGCCCTTTATTCAGGTAGGAGAATTAACCAGTTTCCTCCCTTTATTGACCATGGGGCATTTTCTGGAGTTTATCATGTCTTTGATAATGATTCAAAGTCAGATAGCAATACAACGTATTGCAGTCACCCCTCCTAAGAGCCTGAAGTGCCGCCATCTTTGATAGTCTCCCCTCTGAACTGATACAAAGAAATGTAATGGAACGTTCTTAAGACGTTAGACTCTTAATTTATTTATATAATTGTCACCATATAAAAGTCTAATTGTTCACTCCTGGGCTTTGGAGAATTGTTTTATTTCAGTCCTCCTGGATTGATTTGGAGAGACATCCAAGTATTTCTGTGTCATTGCACTGAGGATAATATCTGATAACACCAGCCACTTCCAGTGTCCTTATGGAATGGTAGACTTATGAAGAAATTAGTTCTTTTTTTCCCTATGGCTCCATGGATGAAAATAAAAATCCTTGAAAGGGAAAACACTGGACTCAACCGCCTTCCCCCAACACCTGTTGGTACATAAAAGTATCCCTTCCCAGGCCAGGGCTGTTTGTATTATAAGCCAGTACACTTTAAATCTACATGACCAGGCATTTTCCTCCAATGCTGAGAAGGGGTTATTTGGGAAGACAAGCTTAAAGGCTACACAGGCCCCTCTCTGCCCTTAACTCACCCGAGTTGCTGAAGAAATGAGTCATTGTGCAGAGCAGAAGGAGCCCCCCGATGATCTTCATGGCGGAGACGGCTGTGATACAGAGGCTCTCAGGGCTGCCACACCAGCTACATCAGCCATACCCTAGGAAAGGGGTCAGGTTTATATGCCAGTTCTTGGTTTCTCCACCTTTCCTGTGAAGTCATCCCGAGTCAGTGTTGGCTCTGAGAGGTTCTCAAGGCACAGTGTCACACCCTGGGTGGTGTTATTGTTCTTGTCACTTAATTGCTACTTATTATCTGACCGAGAAATTGATTGTTTAAGGTGAGAAGTATTTTCCTGTCTGCACCAGAGGTGGGGACTCTTATTTAGAATTCTCAACTTCAAGTAGTAGAAGAGATTAACTACTGGTTGCTTGACCTAGTTATGAAATAAGTAAAAACATCAAACTTTTTTTTCACCAAATAAAGAATATTAGATTCAGATTGGATAGATCACACTTAGGTTTATATTCTGCCTCCTGGGAAAATACTGTTTCTTTCTGAAGCAATGGACATAAGAAGCAAGCTGGGACCTGATGGGAGGAACAGTGACCTTAGCATTTGAGACTTGGAGAAGGGCATTGACATTTTCTAGCTGTGTGACCTTGGGTAAGTATTTATGTGCCATGAGCCTGTATCAGTCAGAGAGACCTGTTTATGCTGTGCTAACATATAACCTAAAGATTTCTGTGACTTAATATATGTTTGTTTTTTACTCAGGCTATCCACATACAGTTGTCAGCAGATGGTGCCATATTGCCTTCAATGGATCCCAAGTTGGCTGAGTGGTTTTGTAATATCGTTCATTGTCAAGGTGAAGTGAAGATGTGTTCTTGAGAATTTCCATTTTCAGCAATTATATATTCCCCTAAGAAGTGACACTACTGTCACCTTCTCTCAGCATCAAGTGACCTAGCTCAACCAGAGAGGTTACAGTGTGATCTTATCTTGTCCCTTGAAGACCAGAAGGGAGAGAACTGGAAAAATAGTTGTCAAAAAATACAGAGACCATCCCAGAGCCTTAGTTTCATGCCTTGTCAAGTGGGACCTACTGCTAACCACAATAGAATTTACAGAAAATGTGTCACCTACATAAAAGTCTGTTCTAAAATGCAGGGCACATCATTATTATTGCAATTATAATTATTATTAATGATCAATCAAAAGTCTCTGCTATGGGTTGCTGACATTAGATTGTAAACTGGATTGCCCAAACACAATTGTCCAATTAGCTCCTTTTTGTCTGTTGGACTCGAGGGCATATGCATGAAAACCTGAAGGAAGGCAGTGGACTCTTCCACCAGTCTTTTGCTTGGTGGGTTTATTTCAGTACATTCTGAAACAGAGAATCTGCAAAGATAATAAGCTAATAATAAATGACATTGCATAGTTCCCTAAAATTTTGACTTTTACACCTGTTTGGGAAGGAATATAATGTAGTAGTTAATAGGGGCATTGCATCCAGAAGGTCTTATTTGGAAGTCTTGCTTTTAATAATTGTTGATTTTATGACTTTAAGTATACAGATTAAGCTCTAGGTGTTTTGATTTCCTCATCTGTAACATAGAAATAATATTTACCTCCCAAAATGGCTTTAAGTATTGAATGCAGATACACACACACACGTGCGCGCACGCGTGTGTGTGTGTATCAGAGTACCAAGATTATACTTAGAGCTTCATACATGGTAGCTAGAATATGGAATGTGATCTTCAGGACAACTCATTGAGGAAGGAATTTTTATTACCCTAATTTTACCAGTGAGTAAGTTGAGACTCAGAGGATTTAAGCAATCTTCACAAGATCATGATACTAATTAATGGGGGAGACAATTTTGAGTTCAGTAATGGAAAAGAAGAGAAGTGAATGCCATAATAGAGTTCATTACAAGTTTTATTGTTTGCTATGATAGTTTGAAGACAATGAATACTGAGAAAAAGCCATTATGTTTCAAGAAGAGTTATCTTTGTTGCAGTTTGAAAATGCATTTAGCAAAGAGGAATGGGAATTGGTTCAAAGGGAGATTAGGATGAAGTAGAGAATAGCATTATAATTTTTTTCAGATATTTGATGGTCAAAGAGAGGAGGGAAATGAAAGAAGCTAAGGCTTCAGCAAAGTCTAGGATGGGTTGAACCTGTCTTACAGCCAAAGGGAAGAAGGAATTTAAGATACATGGTAGAAGGTGGCTAATTACAGCATTACAGAAAACTGTAACTTGTCCTAAAGATCACATTATATATATGTATATATAATCTCATTCAATACTCAAAGCCACTCTGGGAGGTAAATATTATTTCTATGTTACAGATGAGGAAATGAAAACATCCAGAGCTTAACCTGTATCCTTAAAGTTGCACAGTCAACATTGTAAGGTAGACTCTGGCTGTTAAGTTCTGGGGTTGCCTTTTGCAGTAGAAAAATTGGGTTGGTCTGGAAGCTGGAGAAGGATGGAGAGGCTTGGTACAGACATCAGTGGAAGACTGTCAGATAGTCAACAGTGGATATGAAAATTAATGGCCACTAGACAAAATCACCACTAGATTTTTTGCAGGTTCAATCAGTACCATGCTGAATATTTCTCCCTAAATATATTACCACATTGAGTAAGAAATGAAAAAAAGGTGACTTTCTGGATAGGGAGTGTGTACATCAGAGACTGGAGGGGAGCCATAAGGATGGCCATAGGCTCAGAAGAGAGTCAAGTGTTCGAGAAGGCTCTGAAAGACTATGCAAGGTGTGAATAGTTAAGAGTTCAGAAGTCAGAGTTCAGAATACATGTAGACTTAATAGTAGTAGTAGCTTTGGGGAATATGAACAATTGTTTATGGAGGCTATGGTTAGTAGGCAAAATGCCAGATTAATTTCTCAGAGGTGGGACTGAGATAGTAATCCTCAGGGTGTATCCAAATATAAAGTAGATAAAAGATTGGTGGAAACAAAGTTCTTTGGATTTAAAAATGTGAGGAAAAGTGAGATCAAATGATCAGGTGTGGGTGGGTTGCTTAGGTTTGGGCAGCTGTTTACACAGAAATTTTTAAGTTGCACAATGAACCATGAATTAAAGAAGGAGGAGCTTTTGGAGGTGAAAGGTGAAGCTTGAGAAGACAAAAAGTCATCCGTTTGGGCTGGGGGCAGTGTCTTTATTCCTCTTAACCTTCGTGCAAGGAGGGAAAACTTGAGGCCTTGTCAGATTATGACCATGGTTCCATTCTAGGGAAGGCAGGGTAGAACTAATGTGGAAAAACATAAAAATGAAATGAGAGAAAAATTTGAGAGTACTAGGGATTTCTTCCCCAATGGATTTAAGGTGCCACAGGGAAGGGAAAGATGACCCATCAGAAAGTTAGAGATGGGTGGTAGAATTAAACTGGTGCAGGATCTGAATACAGAGGTTCTAGGTCAGTTAGCTAAAGGGAGATAAGGAAGCCAGCATCACGGCTGGGCAGTAATCCAGGTATAGAATAATGGCTGTAAGAAAGGAAAGGTACAATAAGAAAATTAACCGTATATTATGCACTTACTATGTGCTGGAACTCTGCTACATTTGGTGTGTGTATTATCTCATTTAAGATTTAAAATAATCTTCTGAGATTGATGTGATTATTTGTCCTGTTATATAGCTGAGGCAACAGGGACTTAGAGAAATGGCTAGTTTAAGTTTAAAAGCCAATGCTTTTTAATCACTCGGGTGTATTGCTGTTAAATCTAAATCTAAGAGAGAGATTTGGAGACACGTTGGAAATTGGACTGAAAGGAGTAAAGCTGGTCAAATCAGGGCAGTCAGGAAGGACAGCTTATGTTTTAAATGAGCAGGCAGAAGGAGCTGAGTACTGGATCAGAATGTGTCACCTTTTCATGTGTGAGGATCATCTGGTAAGAAGGAGGGTCTCAGTGGGGAGAGAGAGTGATCTAGAGCCAGAGGACAATGGTTCCTTCCCCATCCCCACTCTCATCTATCTAAGGTGCAATGCTGTGACAGTCCCTTTTCTACGTTGTGCTTTCTACTTCTCCCACATCTAGGGAGATTGACCTAGATTGGCGCTTCAGGTTTTCAAGTTAAAAACCCTTCCTTGAAACACTAATATGTACAACTGATAAATAAGGCTGAGGATTGGAAGTGGGTGAGAAGAAGTTGCAACTCTCCTAATTCTGCATTTTCCTCCTAATTGCTGTATCAGCCCATTCTCAACCCTCTGGGTTCCTTCCTTCTTGGCGTCCATCACGCATTCCATCCAACACCCTCAAGGCCTTCTTGTGATGATTTTAAAATCAATGGCCTAGATTTGGGTGGACTAGCTCTTGTCTTTTGTTTGTCCTTCTCTCCCTTCCCTGTGTGGCTCTTTCACATTCTAGTTCTTTTTCTTCTTTTTCCTTTCCTTTTCCCTCACCTCCCCTTTCTTCTCTTCCTCCCCTTCCTCCTCCTCCTTCTTCTTCTTCCTCTTCATTTTCAATGTAGCCCTCACTGTATTCATGCCTTTTTGTGTACTGGGACACAATGACCCAGAGATCTGGATATTTGCATTTTGATCTTGTGTGTGGCAGGACCTTGTTCCTTGCTTTTCATGGGAACAAGGAATTAGCGCATCCAGGGATCCTATGCTTTGATTCTCTTTAATTTTCTTTGAATTGCTGAGGCCAAATAATTTCAATTATGGGACAAGATGATGTAAATAAAGGGTGACAACCCTTTTGTATTGGTTCATTTTGCTCCAATGTGACCTCACACTATCTGGATTTAGATTTTACACATACACACACAGCTTCCAGCTCCTATTGGTAAAATCATCTTTTTTTTTTTTTGCCACGTGCTACTGGTTTATTTATTCATTTGAGCTTATCATTTCATTTCTGTTTTTCTAAGCATCAATTAAAAATAACAACAAAGTAATGTCTTCTTTGCTCAGTTCTGAAGGGAACACTGTTTCTTTTGGGAGGATCCACAATGCACTTTATTTTATTAAAGGCTCCGTTAAATGTTCTCTAATACTTTAACTCAGTTTTCTCCAAACTTAATTTGCCATAGTTTACTTATTATTTTACAAACATTAAACAACATCTAAAGAGATGTTAATGTTTTCTTTAACACTGAGAACAAGGATTTACTCTAATTTCCTATAAGGTCACGATGTCCAATATAAAGGAAGGTTACCAAGGAAGATCACTGATTTTTTGGTCTGTTTGGTTTCCTCGGCAATTCTTCATCATATTGAACAGAACTCCATTTCTGTATGGCTTCTGTATGGCTTTCTAGTTCTCCACAGTGGAGACCAATAGAGTGGGTCTGCTCTCTCTTTCCAAGTCTATCCCTTCAGATATGCAAAGGCAGCTCTGGAGCGTCTAGTCAAAGTCCTTTTTCTCCAGATGATACAGATCAACTTCTTTAATATTTCCTTTACAGTATATAATCCCTTAGGTTCTCTAGACCCTGACATATTAACACAACATTACTTAGTAACAGTGAAACACAAGTCATAATCAACCTCACCATTTCCCTTTGCTATTCCGGTCAGTGTCATCCCCACTGGAGATACAGAGAAAAATAAGGTAGACAAAAATTCTACTTCTTGGAACTTCCTTTCTTGTAGAGTAGAAAAAGGAAAATAACAAAAAAGTAGTAAGGTGATTTCATATTTTGACAAGTATTTAAAAGACATTGTATCATGGTATTGGAATAAAGAGTAATCTGGAAATAAGAAACAAATTACATTGAGTTATTAAAGAAGGCTTCCCAGAGCCTGAATGATGAGGACCGACACCTGAATGATGACAAGGAGCCGTTCTGGAAAAGCCAGGGACTCAGTGGTGCAGAGAGAAGAGCTAGTGTGATGGCCGCTGGCACATCAAGCCTATTGAGGGATTCCGCTTTCTCCAATTCCAAGATTACATAAAATGGCAGCTTTTGTTTTAAAAGAGTCAACTTGTAAATCAGTCAGGCTCCAGCCCATGTCCTCTGTGATTAGGCTACATGTTTTCCACTGAATTCTATATGAGATTGGATTACAAAATTCTTTCATCTATTTTTTTTCTTCTTCAGATGGTCTTTTCTCCACGTGTCTCTCTTCTTACTATTTCCTACTACAAACTGTCCTGGTGACTTCAGTTAGAGTCTGCGTCTAGGAGTTTATGGTCTTAAACATCCATTTAGTGTCTACTTACTGAACTCTTATTATATGCCTCACTTGTTATTATATGACCTTGTTTTATTCATTTTCATCACAGCATTCATTGTTACCTGTTATTGCCTGTTCCTTTATTTGCATATTATTCATCTCTCGCCACTGGGAGGCAGGTTCCACAAGAACAGGATCTTGCCCGACTTGTTCGTTTACTTCTACTAGCACCTAATATAGTATTTGCAGAGTAAGAACTACACAAATAATTACCAAATGAATGAATGAATAGTTTTAAGATTCCTCATCATTAGTCACAAGGTAAAGTAACAACAGAATTCATCCAGCATTGGGAAGAAATCATCTGGTTTGCATCAGTGAATTTAAAAAGAAATAAAGCATACCTCACTGGAACTTAAATTTTTCATCATTTTAGATTGAACTTAACTTCATTAAGAAGAGGACACTGTGAAATATTCAACACATTCTCCCCCACTTTGTTGCCGGTATGACTCAGAAATCTCCTTTAAGTTGAAATCACTGTTGTCTGAGTGAACAAGCGCTCTTTCGCAGAGCCCCCTGCAGGGGCGAAGTGCAGAGGATAAATGCACTCTGCGTGCTTCTTAGCTGCTACCACCACGGTATCAATGCCAGGGATCCACCAATCCTAGTGGTGCCCATAAATCTATAAAAAGATTTATCAGCTAAGCAAAAGTTTCCATGAATTAAGGTTATACCTACATACTTTACGAAAGGTACTACCTAAATGTAGCACGTCCAGAGCAGATGGCCAGGCTAGAAAGAAATACATAACTGTGTCCACATCTTGCTTCTCTTTCCAAACTTATCTCACTTCGACTCTCCTGCCTGAGGGCAATTAAGGTCCATTCCTTAATTTTTATTTTGGTGGAGTTACTGTTCTACTGTTCCATTTCTTTGGTCTGCCTTTTATTATTTTTGAAAATAGAGATGGAAAGATGAAAAAGTAAAATACTGTTAAATTACACAAGATGATCAAAATTAGCAAGAGAAGGTCTATATTTTAGGAGACTCTTGGAGAAAACAGAAAGACCTGAAACGATTTCCCCAGCTCCAAAGAGATCCACCCTGATGGACCCTACTGACCAGGGGCCCCGGGGGAAGGAAGATGATGTAAGAGGACAAAGGCCCTGTTGCCAGCAGAACTGAGCTGTGTATTAGCTGGAAAGGGGATGGAGAAAGCTGAGCTATGGGGACCCTTCTGGCTGAAGAACTGGTCAGAGTAAGATAGAAGAGTGAGGCTGACATCTAGTGGCAGCAACAGGTAATGGTACAGAGCCCACTGAAGCCAAAGGGCTGATCACTTTCCCCAGCCTCAAAAATATAATGATGGCTTCAGCTCCCTGTATTAGTCAAGATCTTTCAGTTATAAGTGACAGCTTATAAGATGGATTAAGCAAAAAAGAAAAATGAATTTATTGACCGATGTAGTAGGAACAATGGAATGGAGTAAGAATTAAAAATGCTAAAACTAGGGGATCAAATGGAATCTATTCTTCCTCTCAAAAACATACATTCCCTCCAGAAGTTCTTGGTACTCCTCCCTCCTTCTATTAGCATATGAACACTTTTTTCTCTAATGAAGGTGAACTTCATTTACGAGTACAAGGTAGAAAGTCTCAAATAGCTGTTTGTATGTGTGTGAGATGTTTTCTTATGCTCGCTCGTGTCTTCTGGTGAGATTAGTGGGACAGGGTCGGATCTCACAGGTGAGCCTGCACTTTGGGGTAAGTTTATTTCGGGGAGTGTCAGTAACACGACTTGATGACAGATCTTAGACGCAAGTAAAATGAAAGCTTATTTTAAACAATCAGTACACAGGGGTAAATACCACCTCTTGCATTATTATATTTATTTGTAAGAGATGTGTCACTTGGTTCTCCATTAGTTTGATTCCTTTATTTTCAGTTTTGTTCCAAATTTGGGTGTAGCATAGATGTGTTATTTATCATATGCCTTTAAATTCCAAAAGGAATGATTTTCGGAATTAAGTAGTGAAACGAATAAGCAGGTGTAGTACTCCGGTACTCATTAGTCACATTTTCCATATTTATAAAACTTAATATGAGGACCAAATTCCCTAAAGAGAAGAGATTTTTTAAAAAGGAGATTAGTATCATAAGGAAAGTGGGTATTGCTTCACATTCTCTCATTTTCCAAATGTAGTCCTGAGAAAGGGAGCTGCTTAGCAATTCCCTTTATATCTGTCTCTTTTCCTGCTGATCACCCCACATTCCTCCTCTATCTCTTAATTATTCAAAATGGTGTTCTATGAAGTTTTTCAACCGAGAATCTTTCATCTCATAACTCATTCCCATTTTGGTACCTTTTTTTAAAAGATTTTATTTATTTATTTGACAGAGAGAGAGAGAGCAGGAACACAAGCAGGGGGAATGGGAGAGGGAGACACAGGCTTCCCACTGAGCAGGGAGCCCGATGTGGGGCTCCATCCCAGGACCCTGGGATCATGGCCTGAGCCGAAGGCAGAGGCTTAATGACTGAGCCACTCAGGCACCCCAGCCTTCCACCTTTAGATATTACTGTTCCCTAATACATAACATTCACTTCAACACAATTTTTCTCTTTATTATTTCCCTAACGACACCACACATTTTCTCAGTTCCAAATGTTTTCCCAAGCAGAGTGCCCTGTATAAATTGCCCATTCTATTTTCTCTTGCATTTTTAAATTTTTTTAAAGATTTTATTTATTTATTTGACAGCAAGATACAGTGAGAGAGGGAACACAAGCAGAGGGAGTGGGAGAGGGAGAAGCAGGCCTCCCACTGAGCAGGGAGCCCAACGCGGGGCTCAATCCCAGGACCCTGGGATCATGACCTGAGCTGAAGGCAGATGCCCAACGACTGAGCCACCCAGGTGCCCCTCTCTTGCATTTTTTTAAAGAATCCTTTAAACTTAGCTTCTTTCAAGAGACTCCCCACCTTGACCCCCATCTCAGGCTGACCGTTGATGTATATCTGATCGACACACTTGGGTAAGGGATTTCAAACATGTTAACTTGCAGGAGCCAAGCCGGTAATATAAATAAGTGAAGGGGGCCTCCTTCACCACAACAGAGAGGTGGGACTGTCTGAAACGCCTGAACTCCATTTAGATGGGCAGCTGCTACTAGGCAGACATCGCTTTTTTTTTTTCATGTGAAATCCTAGCGTCCTATTAACACAACTTTGATTTTTCAAAATAAGTTGGAAATCTATATTTTTAGGTAAAATCTGATTTTTGAAATGCTGTCAACCATTTCAAGACTTACTAAAATATTGTTTGGTTGAACAAAACCAATGCTGTTTTCTATTATGAATTTTCTTACGCATGTATTCTTTTTGCCAAATGTGATCACAAACTTCTGAAGAGTCTGGGATTTTTTCATTCTATTTTCTTGGTAGTTATTATGAGGGTCCTACACCGAGTAGGCTTGAGGGATTCTTTTAAGGATAGCAACTATGATTCTGTATCAGTTCTGGCCAAGACTTGCACTCTTCTGTTTGTTCTCTTTTGTCTTTTTTTTTTTTTTAGTTTCAAGTTTTTATTTAAATTTCAGTTAGTTATTGCTTACATCATACACAAAAACAAATTCAAAATGGATGAAAGACCTAAATGTGAGACAGGAATCCATCAAAATCCTAGAGGAGAACACCGGCAGCAACCTCTTTGACCTTGACCATAGCAACTTCTTGCTAGACACATTACCACAGACAAGATCTTTGCAAATGGCAAGATTTCATTCTTTTTGATGGCAGAGTAATATTCCATTATATATATATTATATATTATATACACATACATATATAACATGTTATATATGTATATATACACATACATATAACATAATGATATATATTATTATTATATATATGTGTGTATATATACATATGTGTGTGTGTGTGTGTGTGTGTGTGTATAATATAATACACACACCACAACTTCTTTATCCATTCATCAGTTGATGGACATTTGGGCTCCCTCCGAGTTTGGCTATTGTTGATAATGCTGCTCTAAACATCGAGGTGCATGTATCCCTTGGAATCTGTATTTTTGTATCCTTTGGTAAATGCCTAGTAGTGCAATTGCTGGATAGTAGGGTAGTTCTATTTTTAACTTTCTGAGGAACATCCATACTGTTCTGGCTGCAGTTTTCATTGCCACCAACAGCGCAAGACGATTCCCCTTTCTCCACATCCTCACCAATACCTGTTGTTCCTTGTGTTGTTAATTTTAGCCATCCTGACAGGTGTGAGATGGTATCTCATCATGGTTTTCATTCGTATTTTCCTCATGATGAGTGATATCGAGTATCTTTTCACGTGTCAGCCATCTGCATGTCTTTTTTGGAGAAATGTCTGTTCATGTCTTCTGCCCATTTCTTGACTGGATTATTTTTTTTTGGGTATTAAGTTTGATAAGTTCTTTATAGATTTTTGGATACTAACCCTTTATCAGATATGCCATTTACAAATGCCTTCTCCCATTCCCAAGGTTGCCTTTTAGTTTTGTTGATTGTTTCTTTCTCTGTGCAGAAGCTTTTTAACTTGAAGTCCCAGTAATTCATTTTCGCTTTTGTTTCCCTTGTCTGTGGTGATGTGTCTAGTAAGAAGTTGCTATGGCTGATGTCAAAGAGGTTTCTGCCTGTGTTATCCTCTAGGATTTTAATGGATTCCTGTCTCACATTTTTGTCTTTCATCTATTTTGAATTAATTTTTGCATATGATATGAGAAAGTGGTCCAGTTTCATTCTTCTGCATGTTGTGTCTAGTTTTCCCAACACCATTTGTTGAAAAGACTATCTTTTTTCCAATGGATATTCTTTCCTGCCTTATTGAAGATTAGATGACCATAGATTTGAGGGTCAATTTCTGGGTTTTCCATTCTGTTACATTGATCTATGTGTCTGTTTTTGTGCCAGGACCATACTGTCTTGATCACGACAATTTTGTAATCCAGCTTGAAGTCTGGAATTGTGATTCCTCCAGCTTTGCTTTTCTTTTTCAAAATTGCTTTGGCTAGTCAGGGTCTTTTGTGGTTTCATACAAATTTTAGGATTTTTTGTTCTAGTTCTGTGAAAAATGCTAGTGGTATTTTGATAAGGATTGCATTAAATATATAGACTCCTTTGGGTAGTATAGACATTTTAACAATATTTTGTTTTTCCAATCCATGAGCATGGAATGTTTTTCCATTTCTTTGTGTCCTCTTCAATTTCTGTCATAAGTATTCTAATTTTCAGAGTACAGGTCTTTTACCTCTTCGGTTAGGTTTATTCCTAGGTATCTATCTTATGGTTTTTGGTGCAATCATAAATGAGATTGATCCCTTGATTTCTCTTTCTGCTGCTTCATTATTGGTGTATAGAAATAGATTAGTGGACATTGATTTTGTATCTTGTTACTTTGCTGAATTCGTCTATCAGTTCTAGCAATTTTGGGGGGAGACTTTTGGGTTTTCTACATAGAGTATCATATTGTCTGTGAATAGTGAAATTTTGACTTCTTCCTTGCTGATTTGGATGCCTTTTATTTCTTTTTGTTGTCTGATAGCTGAGGCTAGGACTTCCAGTACTATGTTGAACAGCAGTGGTGATAATGGACATCTCTGTCTTGTTCCTGACCATAGAGGAAAAGCTTTCAGTTTTTCCTCACTGAAGACGATATTAGCTGTGGGTCTTTCATATATGGCCTTTATGATGCTGAGGTATGTTCCCTCTATCCCTGCTTTGCTGAGGATTTTTTCAAGAATGGATGCTGTACTTTGTCCAGTGTTTTTTCTGCATCTATTGAGAAGATTATGTGGTTCTTATCCTTTCTTTTTTAATGTGGTATATCATGTTGATTGCTTTGTAAATATTGAACCACTTTTGCAGCTCAGGAATAAATCCCACTTGATTGTGGGGAATGATTGTTTTAATGTACTGTTGGATATGACTTGCTAGTATTTTGTTGAGAATTTTTTCATCCACGTTCATCAGGAACATTGGCTTGTAATTTCTTTCTTAGTGGGGTCTTTGTCTGGTTTTGGAATCTAGGTAATGCTGGCCTCATAGAATGAATTTGGAAGTTTTCTTTCCATTTCTGTTTTTTGGAACAGTTTGAAAAGAAGAGGTATTAACTCTTCTTTAAATCTTTGGTAGAATTTGTCTGTGAAGCCACCTGGTCCAGAACTTTTGTTTGTTGGGAGATTTTTGATTACTAATTCAATTTCTTTGCTAGTTATCAGTCTGTTCAAGTTTTATATTTCTGCTTCAGTTTTGGTAGTTTATATGTTTCTAGGAATTTATCCATTTCTTCCAGATTGTCCAGTTTGTTGGCATATAATTTTTCATAGTATTCTCTTATAATTGTTTATATTTCTGTGGTGTTGGTTGTGATCTCTCCTCTCTCATTCATGATTTTATTTATTTGGGTCCTTTCTCTTTTCTTTTTGATAAGTCTGTCTAGAGATTTATCAATTCTATTAATTCTTTCAAAGAACCAGCTCCTGGTTTCATTGATCTGTTTAACTGTTGATTTTTTGTTTGCTTGTTTGTTTCTATATCATTTATTTCTGCTCTGATCTTTATTATTTCCCTTCTTCTGCTGGCTTTAGGCTTCATTTGTTGTTCTTTTTCTAGCTCCTTTAGTAGGGTTAGGTTTTTATATTTGAGACTTTTCTTACTTCTTGAGGTAAGCCTGTATTGCTACATACTTCCCTCAAAGGACTGCTTTTGCTGCACCCCAAAGGTTTTGGACCATCATGTTTTCATTTTCATTTGTTTCCAAGTATTTTTTTAAATTTCTTCTCTAATTTTCTGGTTGATCCTTTCATTCCTTAGTAGGATGTTCTTTAACCCCCATGTATGTGTGGTGTTTCCAAATTTTTTCTTGTGGTTGACTTCAAGTTTCATAGTGTGTGTTCGGAAAATATCCATGGTATGATCTCAATCTTTTTGTACTTGCCGAGGCCTGATTTGTGACCCAGTATGTGATCTATTCTGGAGAATGTTCCATGTGCACATGAAAATAATATGTATTCTGCTGCTTTAGGATGAAATGTTCTGAATATATCTGTTAAGTCCATCTTGTCCAATGTGTTATTCAAAGCCATTGTTTTCTTGTTGATTTTCTGCTTAGATGATCTGTCCATTGATGTAAGTGGGGTGTTAAAGTCCCCTACTATTATTGTATTACTATCAATGAGTTCCTTTATATTTGTTATTGTTTTATATATTTGGGTGCTCCCAAAATGGGGGCATAAATATTTATAACCATTAGATCTTCCTGTTGGATAGACCCCTTTACTATGATATAATGCCCTTCTTCTTCTCTGTTACAGTCTTTGGTTTAAAATCTAGTTTGTCTGATATAAGTATGGCTACTCCAGCTTTCTTTTGGAAGCTAAGAAGGCACTTCCAAGTGTCTTGCCTAATTAGCCCATGCCTGAGAAAGTGACAGCAGCTATTAGGAAGAAATGCTAATGTAATTAATTATCCCACATAGTCTGGTGACATTCATGAATTTTCATTCATTTTGCTTTGAAACTGATGGTAGATACTTGGTTAATTTCCATTTTTTCAGTTCCCATTCTTTTTCTTTAAATGACATTCAATTGTCCTCTGAGTCTAGTACTTGCTCTGAAGATGAGCACATATTTCTTTTATTGGACTCGCTTCTACACCCCATTTTCTTCAGTGCTCAGCAATAACATCCTCATGACACTGGAAGCCCATGAAGATTCTTTTCAAAGGAAGATATGCATTAAAGGGTTAGCTCAACAGACTTGAGAAGCTCAAATTAGCTCCTGGGAAGTAATCATAAGCCCTTGGAATATCCCTCCTGATAAGAGTGACTTTGTAACCTGAAGTCATAGCCATGCCATATAGTTTATGATCAAGGGGATGCCTGTCATTGTTCCCTGTGGTCCTGAGCCACTCTGTATTAATTTGACTTCTGGGAATTCAGGGTGGCTGGAGACTCAGTGGTTGTCAGTCATGCAGGTGCCACAAACTTAGGTGACTGGCTTCTAATGAAAGGCCTGGGCATCAAGGCTTTGGTGAGCTTCCCTGGCTGGCAATACTTCGTATGTGTTGTCACACATCATAGCTGGGAGAATTAAATACTGACTGTGTGAGTCCACTGGGAGAAGTCAACTGGAAGCTTGTGATTGCTCTCTCCTGGACTCCACCTTATGAGCTTTCTGCCTTTGCTGATTTTACTCATATCCTTTCATTGCAATAAACTGCTACCATGTGTATAACAGCTTTTCTAAAGTCTATGAGTCCTGCTAGCAGATCATCAAACCTGAGGATTGTCTTGGGGATCCCCAACACAGAAGATCTAACAGGTCATGGAAGAGTTACTAACAAGACATAAATCTGTTTGCAAAAACAATTTCAAATTGAGTTAAAATATATCACAAGGAATAGTATTAATTTTTAATCTAAATTTAATATTGAACTTATTTGAAAGGCAAAGAAATATATAAGTCAACTGTCAATTTTCATTTGTGTAAGACCACGTAACCACTTCGTTATTCATGTGTGTATCTACAACTTTATCTATGTCTGTATGTATATCTGTATTGCTGTCTGTATCTATTTCTGTCTACCAAGCAATATTTATGGGTGCTACATATAGGCATGTCAATGTGATTTGTTAAAAATTTTTGAGTGATTTGAAAAAATGGATTCTATTCATTTTTTGAATATAATCTATAGATATCTATTAATATGATCTTTGATGCCAAAACACCACATAAGCCCTTCTTTCTTTTTTTTAATGAGTCAACTTTGAATGTTAACTGAACTTTTTCAGAAAGACTTTTCTCTTTATACATAGTGTGTCCCCAGTCTTTTAGGACCAATAGAGGTTATTTTAAATAAAAATCCCATCCATCAGTAAATCCAGTTCCTTGGCTAAGATTATTTGATATTTCTGTGAGGAAATACAGAGAAAAAAATAGTATTTTATTTTGAACTTACCACTGATCAACACAAAAAAAACACTCATTCTGGTAAGTGTGGCCATTTGTAGCACAAACATACGATGTCACATCTGGACACTGTGATGTATAAGAAGGATCCACTGAGTAGTACATTTTACATGGGGGCTGCAAATACCAAAAAAAAATGTCATATGAATAACAATTGATAGATTTTCTCCCATCTCTTCCTGGCCTGTCACTTCCTCCTCCCCATAGAAATAATATCAACTAGGGTGCCTGGGTGGCTCAGTTGGTTAAGCGACTGCCTTCGGCTCAGGTCATGATCCTGGAGTCCCGGGATCGAGTTCCGCATTGGACTCCCTGCTCAGTGGGGAGTCTGCTTCTCCCTCTGACCCTACCCTCTCTCATGCATTCTCTCTCCCTCTCTCTCTTGCAAATAAATAAACAAAATCTTTAAAAAAAGAAATAAGATCAAATATTTCTATTCAATTGATCTTGTTCAAGATTTTCTCCTGGGCTTTGGTCAAGAAGGTTTTTTGGTGAATGCAGTGTTAGAAAATGCAGTGACCCATCCATCACCTCTTAAAGCCATAAGCATTATAACAACCCCACTTAAATGCCAGATGTAAAGTTTCCACTTAAACTTGGAATCCCAAAGCCGTGAACTCATTCTAAGAAGTTTGTGAGTAGAGATATTTATGTATTTGTGAACTTCTAGAGGAAGGGGCTCAAATGTAATTGTTGAGAGTAAGGGTTCTGTATTGAGGCTGGGAATAAATTCTGTATTTACCACTGTTTAAGTTTATGACCTTGAGCAAATGACAGGTGTCATTTCATTTAATGCTCAGAGATGTATTTTACTGTTATAACATTTGTGCTACATGAGATTAAATGTAAGTCTGGAAAGGTTATAATGCCCAAGGTCACATGGAAAACTTTTGTTCTACTTACGCCTGTGAAGTTTTAGGTCTCTCATATCAAGAGAGTGATCAGATTAGCATCAGAATTCGGAACTGAGAAATTTAAATTTACCTTAGGCCATTTATTTATATCGCGTGGCTTGAAGATTTCTGCAGACAGATAAAGTACATACACAATAGGTTGAAATCGTTCTTCATGGAATATGATTTTACCCACTGAATTTACTAACTGAATAAGGAAATGTAATTTAATTACTCATTTGCACAAAAGTATAAAAATAGCTTACAGCAACAGAATTTGTGGGTGGTGTTCTTTTGTTAACTATTTTATTCATTTATTCATTCTTTCCTTCATTTTCACAGCCCTGACTTTATTTATAAATTTTCTATGTCACTGAGAAAAGAGTAAAAACCAACTGAGGTTGTAGGTGTAACTTGCAAACTGTTATTTTCACTAAGTTACCTGATTTTTGTTGGCTTTAGTTTCCTTTTCACTGCAGTTGGGATGAGTGTACATACTTTAAATTTTTTTAATTAAATATGATATGGTAAATAAAATATTAGGCTTGTTCCTACCAAGTTGCTGAACTAAAGAGGATACTGTGAGTGATGATGAGAAACTTTTAGGATTCCTTGGCTCTGGAGAGACTGGTTCTGGGAAACTAGTTTGTGTGAGGATGCGTGGTGTTGCCTGGGGATAGAGGGTGGCCAGCTGGCTGTGGGAGAAGGAAATAAGAAAAGACTTATCATAGTTCTGTTATTCCTTATCTGTCACTGTAATATGATCTTTTAAATAGTCTAGAAAATTCTAGCTTTCCAAAAGTCAGAATTTCCAAAGTTCAAAGAGAAAACTTGAGTTGTATTTTAAATTATTTCCCAGAGGAAACAAGAAGCCTACCAAACTTTCCAGGAATAGACTATGCCAATTGCACTTATAATCTTTTAAAGAATAAAAAAAAAAAATGGAATGCGTCTTTCTAATTCTAAAAAACCAGAATCTTTTAATGACAAAAGTAGCTGGATATGGTGAGGAAAAAGGAAAATAAAGGCCTTCATCTAGCAGAAATAAAGTAAAAATATATACTGTATACCATATATAAGAATAAACCTCAAATACATCTGAACATAAGAAATGAAACCATGCAAAGATCAACTGAATTTCTCTTTAATCTTAGTGTAGGAAAACCTTTCTGGTAGGTGAAGTGCTTTAGCATAGTTTTGATTAGCATTTTTTTCATAATGAAGTTGAATATCTTTTACAGATTTAAGAGCCATTTCTGTATTTTTGGGGTATGTGTATGTGTGTGTGAATTGTATATGTATACATATTACTCATTTGGCAATTGGTTTTTATTTCTTTTTCCTCAGTTTTAAGTATTCTTATATATTAGTTGTATTAGTCCTTTATCTGTGATACGTGTTGCAGATATTTTCTTCCAGTTTATTAGATATTTTTTAGTTTAAGGAATTTACCCTGAAGATACACCTCCAACAATACAAAATACGTATGCATAAGATTATTGCAGCATTGTTTGTAACTGCAAAATATTGACAACAAACTGAACGCCCACACATAGAAGATTGATTGAATAAACTTTGGTATACCCACCCAAGGAAGTTCTATGTCATTGCATAAAAGAATGAGGGAGATCCCTGTGAATTGATTCGCACTGATTTTCAGGATATTTGTAAATTGAGAAAAGCAAGTTGCAAACAGGTATCTATAGTATGCTATCTTTTAGGTAAGAAAGTAAGAGAATGACACAATGTGCCCACATGTTTCTATATAAAACAAGAAAGACAGAGATCAATGAGGTTGGTTCCATAAAGACGGCTGTGGGTTTGGAATAAAAGGGAAAGGAGTATGGAGGTAATGACACTTCTCTGAGCCTAAACTTTTGCTCATTTTGTTTTATTTTCCTCGTGTTCAAAATGATTTTGAATTGCCCTTTGGATTTTTCTTGACCCATGCATTATGTAGAAACATGTTATTTCATTTTCAAATTTTGGAGGGTTTTCCAGAGTAACTCCCTTTTCTAACAGTGATACCCAATTGATACTCACTTTGCATTGTCAAGCCTAACATTCCCCACTTAGTCACACATGATTATTTTTCTTTTCTACAACTAAAAGAATATCAGATGTTTCTCTCCCAAGACTTGTAAGTTTGCTTACCTGAGAAAACAGTATGTGCCAAAGTGGAGGAAACCAGGAAAAATATGGTTGTGTAGGAAAAGGCAGCCATTTGATCTCATCCAATGTCCTGCTCTGGTGGGACCTGGGAAGAGGCTTGAGATAGTTTATTCCTAATATCTTGTACAGCTGGCTTTCCAAACATGAAAGGACCTACTGCCCTGAGGTGTTGCATTCCTATAAACTTGACCATGATGGTCTCACACTGGCCTGATCCCAAGGGTTCAGGCCTGAGAGGGCCCTTCTGCTCCAAAGAGAGATAGTAAACCATTAAAAGAACTTTTTTTTTTTTTTTTTTCCTGCCAGTAGTCATGTATAATCCCAGTCCTGGTTGGAAGAGGAACTGAGCTCCGGGCTTTCATCAGGACTGGCCCCAGGCATGTTCCTTTTACATAGGTTCACCCTGTAATCTATCATCTACACTGGAACATTGATGTTAGTAAATATAAACACTCTAAGAATTTATAAAAAATTCTGAATAAACGGGTGTGAACTGAGGACTGTCCTGCGTTATCAAGGACATGTCACTTTATAATGTGAGTCATTTGATTTCCTGGGATAGACCAGTTTCTCCAGTCCTTCATTTCCTAACTAAGTGTCTTCTTGCAGACCATTTACACGTGCTCAGATACAAAGAATGAGTTGAAAATAGAATTGTTGGTCTTGGGTCATAAAAATTATGTATACCTTTCCTGATGCAAGAATCAGGATATATATCTTGGTCTAAATATAATTTTTATGATTCTTAGATAGGTACACATAATTTTATATATATCAGAGAGATCTGAGTTCAGATTCTAGCTTCAACATCTCCTAGAAGTGTGAGCCTTAGAAAAAGGATGTACTTCAAAGCATATTGAGATGGTCAACTGATACCATTGTAAGTAAAGAGTTTATTTGTATTAAATTGCCAATTTCTTTAGCCACACTCTTCTCTTATAGGGATGGAAATACTTAGGCCCAGAGAGAAGATGTTTTCCAAGCCATTTCCTCAACTTCCTCCTGTCCTTCTGTCATTCTGTCTCTTCTCCAAATTGTAGCTGGTGGGCATGCCGAGAAATGAGGGAGAACCCTATTAGCTGTTAGTGAATTTTCCCCTACTTTCATGTGCAGAGGAAGCAAAAGGAAGATACTGGAGGAGAACAAACACATGGGAAAACCTACTGACAGAGAAGAAATGCAGAGATCCCACCACTTATTTGAACTAAGGATGGAGAAGATGAAGAAATATTACCTGAATGAGTTGCTGCAGAATGTAAGTCTGCTCTAGTCACCCTGAGGTCAGAGCTAGCCTTAAGTAAAGTGGCTATTTTATGAATCTGTGGCCAGGGGCATGCTGAGGACAGGGAGTAGCCTCCTAGCTCAGCTGAGTGACCACTTACTTGGCATGAAATTACTCTAATGGCTGTTTCCTACTTTGATCCCTCTCTTGAACCACCTCCTCTGGTGTTTCATGTCCCAGCAGGCAGGGAGAGATCTGAAGGTTCCATACTTGTGGTTTCTGGTTGTGGATCATGAGAACAAGAAGGACCAGCATCCTAAATATTTGACCACATTTGCAAAGGTTAATTGCTTACCACATTCCAGATGATCTGGTGGAGTTTCTTGCCTAATTCAAGGCTGATTCATCTTTCTGGTCTCTTCTGCCTCCTGAGGTCACTTAGTCCATTCTGCTTCTCAGAAGGTTTACCTGTTTTATCCTTGTAGGACATGATTTCTGACATCAGCCCAGGAAACTCGGGTACTGCAACCAGTAATCTTTGCAATACTCCAGCCTCCCAGTTTCTCCACTTGTTTCCCTCTACTTAAACATGGGAAAGCCTAAAAATGTGCCATTAACTGGAAAATTTCTATCACACAGACCTTAAACTCTCTCAAGTAGTTAGCACGCCTTTTGCTGCTTTGTCTTTTCTTCTCAACCCGAGTCCCATAGTTTGACATTTAAAATTTAGCTTCTTGACATGGCCATACTCTCTTGACATCCTACCCTTTATTCTTTCCTCTTCCAAGCCAGAATAAACTCAACTTCCTATTTTCCTACTCCAGACCTCAGTTAATCATGCTTGGCCACCTAAACCTGCTAGACTCTTAAGAAAGCCTCTTATTTAATATCATGTTGCTAACTAGGCCACCCATCTCCATATCATTTCTTTTCCTTTAATCCATTTTTTCCACTATCTGACCATACCTCCCCTATATGACTTTGAGTAGAAAAGCTCACCTCTTCTTTATTAAGTAGGGAAGCTTCAGGATGAACCAACTCCACTTTTCTTCTCTTTGCCTTGTAATTCTGGAAATTTTATTGTTTACTTTTCTTTCTATTTTTCTGCTTCTCTTCATATCAGCTTACGAGGGATCTACACATTCATCCATCCCTTTCTTTCTGCCAATACCTGGTTATGTGGTCTACACTCCTCATCACATTTATTCCTTATAATAATCCCATGAGGTTTATAGCATTGAGAGACTTGTATAAGAGAAAAAGAGACTGAAGCTTAGAAGAGTAAATTCATTTGCTGGAGCTAACTAGCTACTAAAGAGTGGTAATGAAGTAACTAGCTACTAATGGTCAGATATGGGATTCAAACACAGGTATGTTTAACTACAAAGCCCATGTTCACTTATTTTCTCTCATCTTAGAGAATGAATGTTCCCTTCAACTTATCTGTTAACTTATCTGTCGATCTTCTTAGACCAACACCATGAATGTCTTGTGTGATACTTTATGCTTTTCTTGGCAGCATCTTTGATTTTCCCCTCTTTGTCCCTCCTTCCAAAGGCAGTACTCTTAATCTCTCCATAATACTGCCTCCTAGGTAATTAGGTTGTGTCTAGTCCACCAAGACATAACCCTACTGGACTTTTGACAGGAGTCAATAACGTCTTTATAAAGTATGTATAAAAACATACATAAAACATGATAAAAAACATCTCTTCATACATGAATATGACATGCCTTCTTTTCAACTTGCAGGGGAATTCTACTTGCTCAATGTATAGGAAGTCCTAGAATACAATTTTTGAAACACAATCTGATCTTGTTGCCCTATTCAAATCTACCACTGGCTCTTTCTTGGTTATATTATGGGGTTATTATTTATGATAAAACTTGAATGTGACAAAATTTAACATCTTATTTTGTATAACTGAAATCAACTTGTTCATGAATATCCAAATTCTATCGGTAATAGACAAAAGTATCTTGGGGCCCTGTGACCTTGGGAGCAGGAGATAGAGGTTGAATGAAGTATGGATCATAAGAGTGAAGATAAGGGAAGAGGGTAATTAGGTTTGGGGATCCGCTTAGCACTAGTGTCAACCTTTCTAGTGTCTGTAGAAGCAGTTACTTTAGAAATTAAATTCGAGTGAGAAAAGAACACTGCCTGCACCTTTCAACTAAAGACAGTTTTATCTGTTGAAGATTCAGAGGTCTTTGGCTAATAATTACCTGTTGCTTCTCTGGAGCTCCATTTCCCTGGTTTTTCAAAGGCTTTGGAGATCCTTTGTATACCAGCATAAGGTTCGTTTTGTCAGTTAAAAAAAGCACTAACATTAAGAAGATGATCTCTCCTGATCTTTGTAGGAAAATGGTGGCTGGTGAAGTCAGATTTCTTCACCCATCTTTTAAAAAAAATAAGGCTTAATCTAAATCTGGAGAGTACATAAAATTGCCCAGTGCCTATGCCCGCAGTATAACTGGAAATCAGACAATATCATCTACTTTGCCCTCCATGCAATTAGGGAAGTACACTTCCAACACCAGCAACATTAACACAAAAGATAGAAAGATTACAGGTGACTTGAATAACCCTACTTACCAACTTGACATAACTGAAATTTATAAAACTTCTGAATCTGTAGTAGGTATCATTTCCCTATTTTTACCACTAAGTACAAATGAAATACACATAAAATAAACATAAGAAGACAGTAAGGGGGAGAGAAAGCGGATTGGCTAGGGATCTGGGGACTTGAAGAATAATACGATAGTGAGTTTCCTGGGTTTTCTGTTTGCTTCATGTATCCAGACTTGGAGCTGAGGAAGATAGCAACCTGGAAACACCAGGAGGCACAGGTCTAAAAACCACCCTGACAAAAGCCTGTTCTTTCTAGCTGAAGGACCAAGAAAGGAGCACAAATGACATTTTTGCCTCAAGACATTCTATCCAAGAAGCTATCATTCTCACTGGCCTGGGTTTGCAGCTGGGTTTCTTGTAGGATATGTTTCACAAATGGTGAAAAGCGTAGGCAAACCATGGGTAGCTGGACCCTCTATAAGGCACTAATGTCTTGTTGACATATTCTTCCTTTTTGTTTAACTTGTAGGGTCTTATTCCTGATGGAACTAAGTAATGCATTCATTATTACTATTTCTATGTAATATTGTCCCATAGGTCTGGTCATGTCATTGACATTAACCAGACACCAACAGGTAGAAAAAAAGGAGGGCCAGAATTCGATTTGACTCTACCACTCCTTATTGATTACCCATTAAGTTCCAGGCTTTATACTAGGTCATAGAGATGGCCTGGTATCCATCCATTAAATTACTGCTCTCATAAATCTTAGAGTTTTATTAAAAGCAGGTGACAAGCAGAAATCCAAAAAAGTAGAAAGGTGGTCAGCTAGGAGATGTGGCAGTTGGTGAGGAAAACCTGAGTCATGTGTGGAACTAGTATCAGAAGAGTGAAAACCCATCCAACATAAGATAATTAAAAGAACAGAACACTTTCTTCTCTTTGCCTGAATAAAAACTGGGGAAATCAAAGGCTCATGTCTAAGAACATAATTGAGTCCTTACTAAAATGGTCTTTTTATTCAAAGATATTTGGCCTTTTTAAAAATTTCTGTCAGGATTAAAGTAGCATGCATGTTCTTAAGGCCTGAAAGAAAATAAGCAATATTCTGCTTAATAATGTGATATATTTTAGGGGAAGATGAGATTCTTGCAGTTAGAAGTTTTTAAAACTTCTTTATATGTTTGTATGTTTTTTTACATTATTTTTAATGCAACCCGTAGTAAGAAATAAATTTTATATTACAACCAAAACACAAATACACATACACTCACATATCTGAAACATCACAAAATCCTTACACTGTGTGCAGTGCACTATGGTATTTTCTATCATATTCTATTTTCTTCTAGTTTATTCCGTGCAGATGCAGGTTGTAACCCACTTTGATTTTATTTTTTTAAGATTTTATTTATTTATTCATGAGAGACAGAGAGAGAGAGGCAGAGGGAGAAGCAGGCTCCCAGGGAGCAGGGAGCCCAATGCAGGACTCGATCCCAGGACCCTGGGATCACATGACCTGAGCCAAAGGCAAATGCTTAACCATCTGAGCCACCCAGGCGCCCACCCACTTTGATTTTAAAATGTATTTGTGAATCAGAGCCTTTAGTGTAAAAGATATTGGTTTAAAGAGTGAAAATTGTTATAAAAATTAATACTTGATCTTAACAGATGTGTGTGTGTGTGTGTGTGTGTGTGTTCATTCCTGGCAAATAGGCAACTCACACTGATTAGAATACTGAAAAGGAGAAATCCCCCAGTAAGACCACACCAGCTCTGAACCTCCTTCAATCTGTGGGATGTTAATGGTGGGTGGAGATTCCAAGCGGAGGAAAAACTGACACTTTGGAAGATAAGCCATAAATCAGAGGGAAGAGGAGCCAGGTTAAACAGTGGGCATAAATCCACCCAATGTGATTCCCTGGTGCAGGATCTTCTGACTTTCTGTCTGAGGAAACTCATGTATATACTGCAGTTGTAACTTTATCCTTCTATGCTGTATTTCCTTTTGAACAGTAAACCACTCTTTTATCAAGAAAGACATTTATCCATGTGCCTCCAAGTGTGATGGGTAGCATGCAATGAAGCCAAAGGATGGCCTCATTGGATTCAACTTGAGCAGATAGTGGGGCAGCAGGGACGTTGGAAAGGAGTGCTCTGTGCCAGGTTTCTGGGCAGAGATAATTGGTGAAGTGTGTGGATATGGCAGCATGGGGATGAAAATGACAGGAAAGGACAAACAATAATTTAGGAAAGCACTGAGGCAAAAATATGTTTTCCTTCTCATTTTTTTTCAAGATTTTATTTATTTATTTGAGAGAGAGAGAGAGAGAGAGAGAGAGCACAAACAGGGGGAGCAGCAGAGGGAGAGGGGAAAGCAGGCTCCCAAGGCTCGATCCCAGGGTCCTGGATCATGACCTGCGCCGAAGGCAGACGCTTAACTGTCTGAGCCACCCAGAAGCCCCTGCTTCTCATTTTATGCTGGAGAAAAAAAAAATAAAAGACCTTTGAAAATTAAAGCAGCAAACACTTGGGCTACACAAGGCTGAACTGCAGTCTCAAGGAAAAGGCGTTCCTGGTAATGTCAGCAAAGCATGGATTCTCCCCCAAGAAAACATATTAAGAAATTAGCTATTAAATGGTATGTAAGGTGGACCCTAAAGCGAATCAGGAGCACAATTATCATAATCAGAACCCATAACCAGAGTGGGAGAATGTGCAAAGCTGTCAAATTTGGAATCATCTAAACTGCACCTAGCGCTTTTTCAAAATCCATAACTAGGGTCAGCCTGAGCCTCATAATCTGGAGCGGAGCTAAACTTAAAGAGGGTTCAACATCTTAGCTAAGGGAAGAGAGCAGTTATTTGGATGAGAAGTGGGCAGTCGGGACAGTGATGATCAACAGAGTAAGTTCAAACCTTGAAAAGCCCTACAGTAAGCTGGGGGTCCAGAGAGCTGTAGGCCTATCTTGTGATCTAGAAGTTACCAGCAACCTTGACGATAGATGGTGAGAAATGCTTTTGGAGACTAGGATGAGTTTCATTGTGAAGATATTGTTTGAGATAACATGGGAACATCCAAGTAGATGGATGGGATTTGATCGCTAATGGGATTTGAGGGGCTTCTGGGGTACAGATAATGTCTGATTTCTTGGTCTGGGTGATGTTTAAATGGGTGTGTTGATTTTGTGAAATTCTTATCTGTGCAAGTTACTATATATGTATGTGAAACATCAATACTATTTTATATTAAAAATCTTAGAAATACATTAAGATAATAAAGATTAGCCAATAAAACTTAGCAGTATGTCAAAGAATAGTTTACAGTGAAGAAGTAGGATTTATTACAAGAATGGAAGGACAGTTACATATTAGAAAGGAGATTACTATAATTTATTATATCAGTAGGTGAAAGGACAGTTACTATATAAATAATTGATGAATATTGGAAGTGAATTGAATAAAATCTCTGTATTTGAATATTCTTTGTAATAAATAGGAAAACGGTCAAAGATAAAAACAATATTGTAAACATTTGAAGTTGGTGAAACTGCTGGTGAGTACATAAATTTGTAGAACTTTTAAACTCTCCAATGAGAATTCATCATAAAGTTGTTTCCAGGAGCACCTGCGTGGCTCGGTCAGTTAAGCATCTGCTTTTGGCTCGGGTCATGATCCTGGGATCCCAGGATCTCACCCCACATTGAGCCCCATGTCAAGCCCCATGTCCAGCTCCCTGCTCGAGTGGAGTCTGCTTCTCCCTCTGACCCTCACCCTACTTGCTTTCTCTCTCACTCTCTCTCTCAAATAAATAAATAAAATCTTTTAAAAAAATGTTGTTTCCATAAATATTTATAACAGGAATTTTTGTGACACTGCAAAATGGAAATCATCTTACAGAGGGTTGGTCATATTTTGGTTTATCTATAAATGAAAAAATAAGCAACTATTAAAAATAATATTGTAAAAGAATATTTATTGACATGGAACTATTTCATATACTGTGTGACATATAAGTTTACACATAGAATAATGTAAATTTTAATATAACATATAACAGAAATAATGTGCAATGTGGGTAAAAACAACTTTCAATAAAATTGTATGTAAAAAATATAGTGACAAATTCTGAATTGTTAACAATGGTTAGTACTAGTTCTTAAGATTATGTATAACTTTGTATGTATTTTGAATTTGTGCCTTTTTATATTTGTTTTCTGCATTGAAGAGGTATTACTGTATAATCTCAAAAGTGCAATGACGGCTACCTTGTGTTTTTTCTTTTTTAAGGATTTTATTTATTTATGTGACAGAGAGACACAGCGAGAGAGGGAACACAAGCAGGGGGAGTGGGAGAGGGAGAAGCAGGCCTCCCGCTGAGCAGGGAGCCCAATGCTGGGCTCGATCCCAGGATCCCGGGATCATGACCTGAGCCGAAGGCAGACGCCCAACGACTGAGCTACCCAGGTGCCCCGTGTTTTTTCTTATTAGAGAAGTAGGGAGGGTGTTGGATCAAAGAAAACACATGAACAGAGGCAAAGGCCACGATTTAAATTTTTTTTTAATTTGAATGTAACTGACACCCAATGTTGCATTAGTCTCAGGTATACAGCATAGTGATCCAATATCGCTATACGTTATGCTGCGCTCCCACAGTTGTAGCTTCCACCTGTCACCATACAACACTGTTACGACATCATTGACTGTATTCCCCATGCTTTGTCTTTTGTTCCCATGACTTATTCACTCCATAACCAGAAACCTGTACCTCAGCCCTCCCCTTCCCCCATTTTGCCTATCCCTCTGGTAACCAGTTTGTTCTCTGTATTTATAGGTTGGATTCTGCTTGTTGTTTGTTTATTCATTTGTTTTGTTTTTTTTTTAGATTCCACAAATAAGTGAAATCATATGGTATTTGTCTTTCTCAGTCTGACATATTTCTCTTAGCATAATGCCCTCTAGGTCCATCCATGGCAAGACCTCACAAATGGCAATGGCAAATGGCAAGATCTCATCTTTTTTATGGCTACATAATACTCCATTTTATTATATTTATATATATAATACATATATATATTACACTATATATCACGCTTTGAGGCATTGTAAAGACTTTGACTTTTATAGTTAGAGAGTTGGGAAGCCATTAGGTGATTTGAACAGAAGAAATATTGTTAAAAGACATTTTTCTAAATGCTAGAATAAATAAGGAGAGGAATAGCAAGATTCAGGAGAGCAGCTAGGAGATATATTAGTGTTTAAGAAAGGAATTCCAGCACCTGCTAGGGGTGATGAAGATAAGGCATTGATTTCTTACAATCTTTCATTGTGAAGAAAGTTGGACAGGATTGACCTTCTGATAAATTTGCTACCTTACTCCTCAGAGTGTTCAGAAGCCATACCACAGCTGACTAAAGAGTCAGTGAGTGATAAAGATACAAAGGGAGTGATGGTAGAAAAGGAACAGAAAGCCAGCGGGGAATATGAATAATGGTAAGCTGCTATCATTCACTGTATTTATTAAACAAGTCAAACTTGAAAAAATCCTCATTCTCAACAACTCAGTCAATACATATTTAGAAAGCAGTACCTCTCAGGCTTATCATAGTATGGCCCACATAGAAAATATTGTTTATAAGGTAGAGCAAAGAGATAAGGTTACTTGCCACCGGTGGCAATCAGCCTGAAGGGTCCAGGCACCCGAGGTCATGGTGCCATCCAAAAGAATCAACATTTCATCAATGTTCCATAATATACATGTCAATAATTCATTTGATGACTGTAGTCCTATTCTGCCCCTCAGCCACAGAGATCAGCAGCAACAGCCCAGGCCACCAGTGTCCACACGTAGTATCAGGTTGGTGCAAAAGCTCTGCATTACCGAGGAGTTCATGCTGACAGGTGCAACTGGCCACCTTCCTTTCGATATTCCCGCCTCTAACTCTTTCCCCTCCAAACTCCCCAGGCTGCTTCTTCCCAATGTTGCATGCATTTAAGAATTAAAGGTGACTTTGACTAGAGGAGGTCCCAGATTTGGTGGTAGCAATGAGAGTGGATTCCAAAGGTTCTGTCTAGGACTCTCTGCCTTTAGACTTATTTCCACCTCTCTTATAGCCACCAGGAAGAACTCAGATGAGGGCCTGACTTTAGATCTTCCTTCATATACATTATCAGACAGAATTCATGGAAACACGGGTTCTCACACCAAATCACTTAGACTCCTAAGAAGTATCGTCACTGTAAAAAACCAGAATACTATAAACCAATAAAAAAAATTTATTCCAAAATAAGTATAACTTAAATAAGGATATTAGCTTGGATTTTTAGATATATATATATAGAACTTTAGAGCAAATTAACAAAATATACTCTCTTTTTAAGCACACAGTGAACATTTATAAAACTAGACTATCTTTTAGGTCATAAAGGAAGCCTCAGTAAATTCCAAGGCATCACAGACTGTGTAGTCTGAAATACATATGGTAATATGTATTATCCATATGCTTGCAAATTAATGAATATTCTCTGAGTTAATAAGAGAATCTTGATGGGAATTGCGCAATATTTAATACTTATGACAAAGAAAATATTCATATTCATATTTTTTTAAGTTTTATTTATTTATTTGACAGAGAGCAGCAGAGGGAGAGGGAGAAGCGGACTCCCTGCTGAGCAGGGAGCCCGATGTGGGACTCAATCCCAGGACCCTGGGATCATGACCTGAGCTGAAGGAAGACGTTTAACTGACTGAGCCGCCCACGTGCCCAAAAATATTCATATTAATGTAAGCATATCGTTGTAGCAAATAATCCTAAAATGCAAAATGACTCAATATACACAATAGACATATATATATCCTCATTCATATAAACAATTAAAAGTGGTTCCAGATGTTGGGGAAGTAGCGTTCTCTTCCATACAATTATTCAGAGAGATGAAGTGGAGGCCCTTCGATCTTCCAACAGGTAGCTTTCATACATGCAATAGCACGACGAATCTTACATTGAGATGAGGAAATGAAACCAGAAATAAAAGAGGGCATGCTGTATAATTCCTTTTATATAAAGTACAAAACAGGTGGAACCAATCTATGGTATTTGATGCCAGGATAGTTGTTATCTTGGGAGTTAGTGAGTAGGAGGGAATAAAAGTGGGGAGGGCTTTAGGGATTCTGGTAACATTTTGGTTCTTGAACAGGTTGCTGATTACATGGATACTGTAGAGGACACTGGCGTGCTTCACCCAGATGCCTTTTACCAATTAAATCTTTACTGCTATTCCCCAGATTTGATATATTTTGCTCGTTATGATTTGTACCTACAACCTTCTTTAGAGTACTACCTTTACTGGCTACTAGTGCTACTTTGGATGTTCCAGAAGCTAAAAGTGCTAGGAGTTTACATTCCCTTGTAGCAAACTCCGTGTAATGAGTGAGTAGTGCAGGAGTATGGCAGCACAGATTTCTTGGTTCAGCAGAACACATTTCTGCCTTCAGCAGAGTGTAATTTACACTCCCCATGGAATGAAGCTATATCTGGAAATTCACATAAAATTGCACCTTTGCTCTACTTGTTTCTCCACCTTATTCAATTCCTCCACTCTTTAACTAATCTCTTCCAGGAGCATTTCCTCAATAAACACCAGCACATGAATCAACATATTAAGATCTTCCAGGGAGACCAGTCTATGACAGTAGGTGCCATCGTGATCCTAGGAAGCAGATTATAGGGATGTGGTTCTGGAATTGGCTATCTGGCACACCAAACGGCAATGAGTAACTCGTTCCTGCCTGGTAGTAAATAGTGCTGATGTCCCATGGCATGCTGTAACAATGTAATTTTAAAGTTTTCCCCTGTGCTGAGTGTGACAAGATATAGATGAGATGGAAGGGTATCCCCTGGCTTATGCAATATCTCTGATGTTTGGGAAGTGTAGGAAAATGGTAATTATGACTCTGAGACTGGGTGGTGGTGGTTAAGTCTCATCAATACCTGAAAGGAGAAAATGTTAGGCTCAGGTTGGTCAACGACTAATTTAAGGAAAAGTTTAGGGTCAGAGGTCATCTACTGCCACTTTAAAGAAAATTCATCTCCTGCAACTGGAAGAAAGATCAAGATAATAACCAAGCATAGAGCGTAATTGTAACAGAAAGGCAATGTGGCATTGTAGGGCCACAAGCACTTATGCAACTTACTTTTGCCTTCAGAACCTGCTCAAATCTGATCTTGTATACAGTCTCCATGTCTTGATGTTGGGGAGACCTGCACTCCATTTTAAGGACATTAATATTATTTCATATTTCATATTCAAATTATATATATGAATATATATATGAATTTGAATATATATATGTTTTTAATTTTTGTTTTGCTTCTGCCCTACCTCTCTCTCCTACACTCATGCTTAGCCTAATGTCTCTCTCTATATATACAATTGGTAAAGAGCTTCATTGCTCAGAATGAAGTCATCATGTCAGTGATAAAACACCCTGAGATGAATTATTGGCTTCAGAAAATCACTGTTCATAAGGAACAAAGATTTATGATTATATTTATTAATGCCAATGTTTTATGGATTGAGAGGAGGGAAGTTCCAGGGAAGAAATATCTGACTTTGACGTTGGTGATAGTTCAGGAGAGTGACTATGGATCTTGTCCTGCCACCCCATCAACCATGGGGAGGGATTAATATCAAGAGGGTTTGCTGAATTCAGACATGTTTGAGTATTTAAGAGTATTTTAAGAGAAAATCTGTGTCTCAATTTTTGTTCAGGGTACTGGAAGCCAGCAAGTCATCACAAAATTCCTGAGCCCATTATGGCATAGAAGTGATGGGTAGAGCCTCCTGCGTGGAGTGTCTAGATTGATGGACCCGAGGATAGGCTTACAGTGTCACTGTCCACGTAATTGGGTATCCGAGGCACCCAAACATTATCTCCATTTGGTAAAGAGTGGTGAGGATCAGAACATGAGAGCCAGTGGATATGGTCTAAGCCAGGATGAAGGTATGACTTCCATTTACATAATACAGTTTTATAGAATACTTTTAGGTTCACAGCAACATTCAGCAAAAGGTAGAAAGGCTTCCTGTATACTCCACACATGCCTAGCCTCTCTCCTTCTCAATGTCCCCAGCCAGAGCAGTAGGTTTGTTATGAACCTACACTAATACATCATTATCACATAGAGCCTATAGTTTACTTTGTGGGTTCACTCTTGGTGTTCTGCATTCCATGTGTTCAGACATCCAAATGAGTGTGAAGTGGTATCTCATCGTGATTTTAGTTTGTATTTGGCTGGTTATTCCTAATGATGTTGATTATGTTTTCATGGGCTTATTGGCCATTTCCAGATCTAATTGAAGAAATATCTTTTCATGTCATTTGCCCATTTTTAAAATGGGTTTGTTTTTTTTTTTTTAAGATTTTATTTATTTATGTGACAGAGAGAGACACAGCAAGAGAGGGAACACAAGCAGGGGGAGCGGGAGAGGGAGAAGCAGGCTTCCCGCCGAGCAGGGAGCCCGACGCGGGGCTCAATCCCAGAACCCTGGGACCATGATCTGAGCCGAAGGCAGACGCTTAACGACTGAGCCACCCAGGCGCCCCTTTTTGTCTTTTTTTTTTAAATGAGACTTTATTTTCCAGAATGGTTTTAGATTCAAAGCAAAATTGAGAGGAAGATGCAGAGATTTCCTATATACTCCCTTCCCCCACACATGCATAGCCTCCCTCATTATCAATGTCCCTCACCAAAGCTGTGCATTTGGTATAGTTGACGAAACTACATTGACCCATCATAATCACCCAAAGTCCATAGTTTACAGGAATGTTTATTCTTGGTGTACATTCTATGGATTTGGACAAATGTATAATGACTTGTATTCATCATTATGACACACAGAATATTTTCACTTTCCTAAAAATCCTCTTTGTTCCACCTATTCATCCCTTCCTCCCTCAGCTCCTGACAACCACTGATCTTTTTACTGTCCACATAGTTTTGCCTTTCCTAGAATGTCATGGGGTTGGAATCACATAGTATATATCCTTTTCAGATTGGCTTCCTTCTTTTAGTAACATACGTTTAAGTTCCTCCATGTTTTTTCTTGACTTAATAGCTCATTTGTTTTTGGATCTGAATAATATTCCATCATCTGGATGTACCAGTTTATCCATTCGTCACTGATGGACATTTTGGTTGCTTCCAAGTTTTGGAAATTTTGAATAAACCTGCTATAACCATTGGTGTGCAGGTTTTTGTGTGGAAATAAGTTTTCAACTCCTGTGGGTAAATACCAAGAAGCATGGTTGCTGGATCATATGGATGACAGTTCTTCATCAGATGTATCTTTTGGAACTATTTTCTCCCAGTCTGAGACCTGTCTTCTTATTTTCTTGATATTGTCATTTGCAGAACAGCAGTTTTTAATTTTCATGAAGTCCAGCTTATCAATTATTGTTTTCACAGATCAGACCTTTGTGTTGTGTCAGATATTTTTCCTCAGTCATGTCCAATCTGTTAATAAGCTCGCTACCTTTATTCAACTTAGAATTGGGAGTCCTATCCGGAACAATTAGGCAAGAAAAAGAAATAAAAATTATCCAAATTAGAAAGGAAGAGAATACTGCCGCTATTTGCAGATGACATGATATTATATGTAGAAAACACTAAAAACTAGGTAAAAAACTATTAGAACTAATAAACAAATTTAGTGAGGTTGCAGGATACAAAATCAATACACAAAAACTTTTGCATTTTTATATACTTATAATGAACTGTCAGAGAAAATAAGAAAACAATCCCATTTACAATTGAATCAAAAAGAATAAAATACCTAGGACTAAATTTAAGGAAGTGAAAGATGTGTATATTGAAAACTAGAAGACATTAAGGAAAGAAATTGAAGAAGACACAAATAAATGGAAGTGTGTTCCATGCTTATGGATTAGAAGAATTAATATTGTTAAAATGTCCATACTGCTCAAACCAATATATAAACTCAATGCAATCTCTATTAAAATTCCAATGACAGGGGCACTTGGGTGGCTCAGTTGGTTAGTGTTTAACTCTTGATTTCAGCCTAGGTCATGATCTGGGGGTTGTGGGATCAAAACCTGCATCAGGCTCCTTGCTCAAGTGGGGAGTCTGCTGGAGATTTTCTCTCTCTCTCTCCCCCTCTCCCCCTCCCCTCTCATATTCTCCCTCTCTCTCTCTCCTCTCTCAAATAAATAAATAAATCCAAAAAAATTCCAATGACATTTTTCACAAAAATAGAAGAAACAATCCTAACATTTGTGTGAAGCCATAAACAACCCCAAAAAGCCAAAACAATCTTGAAAAAGAAGAAAAAAGCTGGAGGTATCATGCTCCCTGATTTCAAATGCTATTACAAAGTTGCAGTAATTAAAACAGTATGGTACTGGCATAAAAACAGACACATAGATCAATAGAATAGAATAGGGGGCGCAGAATAAACCCATGCATGTATGGTCAATTAGTTTATGACAAAGGAGCCAAGAATATACAATGGGGAAAGAACAGTCTCTTCAATAAATGGTGTTGGAAAAATTGGACAGCCACATGGAAAAGAACGAAACTGGATCACTATCTTACACCATACACAAAAAATTAACTCAAAATGAAATAGACTTGAGTGTAATATCTGAAACCATAAAAGTCCTTGAAGACAACATGGGTGGTAAGCTCTTTTGCATGGGACTGGTGATGATTTTTAAATCTGACACCAAAACCAAATGCAGTAAAAACAAAAATAAACAAGTGGGACTACATCAAACTAAGTAACTTCTGCACAGCAAAGGGAACAATCAACAAAATGAAAAGGCAATCTACTGAATGAAGAACATCTTTTAGCGTTTTTTGAATATGGATCTGCTGGCAATAAATTCCTTTAGCTTTTGTTTTGTTTAATTTCAGCTTCAATTTTGAATAAGAATGGCTTTTACTAGACATTCTTGGTTGATTAATTTTTCCCTTGAGCACTTTGTATATGTTACCCCACTGCCTTCTGGCCCCATTTTTTTCTGCTGCAAAGTTAGCTGGTAATCCTATTGGATGTTACTTGTAAATGTCCTTTTTCTCTTGCTGTTTCAAGATTTTTTTCTTGTCTTTGACTTTCAACATTTTTACCATGGTGTGTGTATTTGTGGTCTTTTTGTAGTTTATCCTACTTGGTATTTGTTGAGCTTCCTTGATGTTGAGGTTGTTTTCTTCACAAACTTGGGCAGTTTTCAGACACTGTTTCTTCGGTTGTTGTCTCCCTCTCTCCTCTCCTTTCCTCTGGTATGGCTATTATACAACCATTAGTGTGCCACATGGTGTCCCACATCTCTCCGGGGCTCTGTTCGTTTTTCTTTATTTCTTCTTTTCTCTGTTCAGCTTACATAATGTCTATTGATGTATCTTCAAATTCGCTAATTATTTCTTCTGCCAGCTCAAGTCTACTATTGTTCCCTTCTAGTGAATGTTTTATTTCAGCAGTTGTACCTTTTAATTTCCAGAATTTCCACTTCCCTCTCTTTATTGATATTCTTTATTTGAGGTGGCATTGTTGTCATACCTCCCATTACTTCTTTAATCAAGCTTCCCCTTAGTTCTGAAATATTAATAATGACTATTTAAAAAATTTTCTGGCTAAATCCAACATCTGGTCTCTCTCACAGGCAATTCTCTTGCTTGCCTTTTTTTTTCATTGTGATGGGTCATGCTTTCCTGTTTCTTTGCATGCCTTCTAATTTTTTGCTAGAAACCAAACATATTGTAATGACTCTGTTGTGTTTCTGGGTACTGCTTCCCTCACGAGGATTGTTTTTCTTATTTGCTTGTTTATTTGTTTAGTGATAGCCTGGATAATTGTAGTGCCATTTACTTCCCTGTCTCCCCTTAAATGTTAAGTCTTTGATGCTACTTTTTAAGGAGGCAAAACTTTGGGTATGCCTACAGTTACCTTGAATGACAGTGGTACAGATTGGGCCTCTTCCACTCTGTCTCTGAATAGACCCATCTGTTATGCTCCACTAATTGCCAGCGGATCACTCTATTGTTTACAACAATGTCTTGGGACATAAATACCTCTACAAACTAATCTAATAAAATAGTATTTCCTTGCATGGAATATTCCCTGAGGTCAGTGTTTTATATTTATTCTTACCACAGGAAAGCTCCTCCCAGCTGTCTTCTTCCTGATTTGTCTCCTGAAAACTAGCTAACCTGTAGTCTAGGCTGTATCTTCATTAAGTCGATAAATCTCCTAATTCCCTTTACAGTAACCCCCCATGGTTTTTGAAAGAGCTCTGAAAGAGCTGCAAATGAAGTCAGTTCCTTTGGGAAGAGATCCAGAGCTATCTGTTTTATGGCCTGCTTCACCTCCATGGCAAAACCCCTGAACCAAAGCTCTGGAGCTGGGTGTGAGGACAATGACAAACTTTCCTCAGAGTGACACCCATTTTTTAGGACCTGACCACTCAGGGGAAGAGTAGCAGTAGCCTCAGGTTCACTTCGTTTGCCTCTCCTGGTGTAGGACTATCACCTCATGAACTGGGGGAAGGGCCATAGGTGTGCAGTATTCACTGTAAGCCACACCCCAGGCAGAGTTTCCATTCCACAACAAGGAGTTGGGTGGAAGAGGGAGCCCCCAATTCTAGAATTCACTCACTCAGGAATTAGCCTCAGCAGCAGACAGATGGAAGTAAGAAAAGAAGTGCTGAAGTCCTGCTCTTCCTCAGAAGAAAACCCTCCAGCTTGGAGCTGGGTAAAGAGATATTCCTGTGTTCTTGGATAAAGCAGTCTGGAATGGAGTCTCCACCTTATTGACCCGGGGGAAAAGGAAAGGGAGAAGCCCCTTGGTTCAGATACTGCAGACTCTTGCCTTTCTTATGAATTTTTATAGATTTTTTTTTTTAGTACATGTTTCTTCATTTGCTGTTTGCTCTTAAACCATTTCCATAGACTTGACTAAAAAAGAAATTATACCAATTTCGCTGGAGAATGGGTCAGCAGAATTTCTCATGCTATCATTTCAGAAGTTGATTGCACTTTGTTTTTTCATATGGATGTAAAATACTGTCTGATATTACTTTCTTTCATCTAAAAATATTTCCATTAATGTTTCTTGTAAGTCAAGACGAAGGTCTTATAACAACAGTATTTTTCTTTCTGAAAATGTCTTTATTTTGCCTTTATTTTGTTAAGGTCATTATTCTGAGAATAAGATTCTTAGTTGGAGCTTATTTTCTTCTTTTATTACTTGGAATATGTTAAGCCACCATCTTTGGCTACCATATTTTCTGATGGGAAGTTAGCAGTTAATTATATTTTTATTCTTCTATATGTGATGGGTCATTTTTCTCTTGCTGCTTTCAGTATTCTCTCTTTATCTTTGACTTTCAGTATTTTGAATATCATGTGTCTGGATTTAGATTTTTTTTTTTGTATTTACCCTAATTGTAGTTCACTGTCCTAGATATGTAGAATAGTGTTTTTAAAATAAAATCTGAGAATTTTTCAGTTTTTATTCCAATAATATGTTTCTGCTCTGTTCTCTCTCTCATATTATTCTGCTACTCCTATTATGCATATGTTGGTGCATTTAATGGTGTTCAAGACTTCTTTGATATTGGGTTCAATTTATCTTATTGTTTTATTTTCTGTTCTTTAGATTTCTTACTGTCTATTGATCTAGCCTCAGTTCACTGATACTTTCTTCTTCCAGCTCAAGTCTACTGTGAATTTTTAAGTTTGGTTATTGTATTTTTCAATAACAGAAATTCTATTTATTTATTTCAAATAAGTTTGTATCTTAATGATATTCTCTATTTGATGAAATATTGTCATACCATTCTTTAATTCTATAGAGTTTTCCTTAGATCCTTAATTATATTATAAAAGCTACTTTAAATTTTTTTGTTAGGTCCAATATCTTAGCCCCTGAAAGAGAATTTCTATCCTTGAATTTTTTTTTTTATTCACTGTGTATGGAACATACTCTCCTGTATCTTGAATTTCTCATATATTTTGTTGAAAATGGACATTTTAATAGTATTTTATAGTGACTCTTTATGATGACTTTCCCCACCTAAACTCCTGGTGTTTGTGCTATTGTTTTTGGTTTTTGGTCTCTTTATGTGTCAGTAAAGTCTATTCCCCTTGAAGTATAGAGTTTCTGATATTTCTAAATTCTGGGCTTCTTCATTGCTAAAAATTACTGGTAGGTTTAGGGTGACAAGTATAATCCTCACACACAAGTATGGACAGTTCTAATATTTTAACTCAAATATTTATGATAAACTTGTGAGACAGGAGTTATGATTCTCAGATTTAAAATAAGCAAAATGTGCATTATAAAGTCTAGATGTTGAGTCCAGGTTATTCAATGGTAGATGGCATTTGAAATGATCTCTTTCCACTGAATCAGTCCATAAAGCTCATTGGTTTGTTAGGAAGAAAATAACTGAAAAATCTCTCCCTTATATTAAAAGCCTTTAGTGTCTCTCATTTACCTCTGAAGTAAAGATCAAATTATTTATCAAATAATTTAGGGTAATGCCTCATCTTGTTTCAACTTTAATCTCCAGATTTATTTTTCTCCTATTCTAGCAATTTCTATGCTGTGCTCTCTCTCAGGTTGTGCCTGATTCTCATCTAGGAGCTTTTAAAACATAACAATGTCCAGGACTCACTATTAACAGTTTTTCATGATCTTGATAGTAGATGATGCATCTTCAGGCTTTAGAATTTCTCCAAGTGATTTTGATATTCATCTAGCTTTTTTTAAGTTCCAAGGGTTTAGACCTTTGTTGAATTAGCATTTCCAAACTCTTTTTTCTTTTTCTTGCTCGATTCTTCTGTTCTTTTTCAACTCACTTACTTGGAATGTTTTCATATTATCTTCTCTATCTTAAAATCTATATCTGCACACATTTCTTTCTTTCCTCCTCGTACTCTGGGTACATTAGATCAAATTGTCCCAAACCTCCTGCTGAGGGAAGATCTACTGAAAACTATTTGTGAGGCATCTCTCCTGATGTACTTTACAGCCCCCCTCTGGGTGGGGGGTGGGGGGTGGGGGGGCACAGAATGCCTCTCTCTTACCTGTCCTGAGCTATCTGTATTACTCCAACAAGCTCATCACTCACATCTCAAAAAAAGTGATTTAGATGGATGGAGATGTATGGTTGGGGGTAAAAAGTGAACACAATAGCCACTGTTCCTTCACTCATTATCTCTTTGTGTGAAGTATGTCAAGCAGGGAACTTAGGGAGGTAGCCCCAGGGTATAGCATTGCTGTGAGTCTTGCTCCCCATTGATCTTACCAGAAATAACGACTATTTTTCTGAAGAAAATACTGAGATTGAAATGTGCATGTTTACTTGAAATGCAGCCAGCTCCTTGTGTGTTTACTCAAAGATTTGGGAAAGTAATCAACTTCTTGTGTTCACAGAGCACTTTCTATGGGCTTTTCTCTCCTATCTCCAGGACAGCCTTCTGTTGACATTTCTTGTTGAATTTTAGGGATGGGAGAAAAATGGAGCTAACAGTTCACCTTGACCAGGAATCCAAGGGGTTGGAATAGTTCCTTCTTTATAAAGTAAGACACTTTATAAAATGTGCCCTAAATTCGGTTTGCCTGTCCATAGGAGATGGGCAATGTGTCCTTTGCCATTGTTGCAAGCATCCTGAAGGGTTTCTTTCACAGATTCAATCAAATGACTCTGTTCTCATTATGGATCAAAGCTATTATCATCATCATGGCCTTTACTCTTTTTTTCTGGTGAATAAATTTGCCAGTCCTGGGTAAAACACTGCATATCCTAGGAAAACAGAAGGCTTTCTGCTGTAACTTAAAAATGGAGTGGTTGTTTTACTGGCCTTTTAATTCTTACTTGGTTAAATGACACAGGGCATGTTATAAATTTCTTTTAAATATCTCATCATTGAACTGCCTTTTCTCATTTCCCATGTTAGAACAGTTGAAACAGAGTGGTGGGTTAGAATGCGCAGTAGACTTTAGCTCTTTGTTCATCTGTAACTCAAGAACTTTAACCAAATTTTTTTCCCTTTTGGGGCCCAGATTCCACTGTCGTTCAGTACAAAATATAGAGAAGGAGTGATCTCTTCTAGATCTGGTATTCCTTGAAAATCTGATTTTTTACTTATCAGCTCTGAGGCCCTGAAATCAAGGCCTGAGTAGGGATAGAACTCATTCATATCTCAGGTGACCAGTTTACCTCCCTTAAAGTTCGAGGTGGCTCCATAAAGTTTGGAAAAAAGTAGCTGTTAGGTATTGAATAGAACCCTGATATTAGAGCAGAATTTCTTCATATTTAAGTGACTTCACACAAGATATTGTCTTATGTCACAATGAAATGTCTCTCTTATAAAGCTTTTTAAAAATTGGTATCCTCAGACTCCTAACTCTAGAGAACAATCTGATGGTTACCACTGGGGAGGTGGGTGGGGGATGGCTGAAATAGGTGTTGGGTATTAAGGAGTACACTTGTTGTGATGAGAACCGAGTGATATATGGAAGTACTGAGTCACTATACTATACACCTTAATATAACAATATTACACTCTTTGCTAAATAACTGGAATTTAAATAAAAACTTTAAAAAATGGTATCTTCAAGTAGAGTATTAGGAGTTATTAAAAATAATATATGACTATTTTTCACAGATCTAGATTAATTTGGGGATTAATTTTTTCTAAAATTTGGAGACATTTGAAATTTTGTATTTTTGTTATGGCACAAAATGCTGACCTCATTAGTTCCAGTTCCACTACTGATATATGTGTGGCCTCTTTATCTTTTTAAACTTCTTTGGTTGCAGAAACTGCTTTTTAAAAATCATCACATTTCAGACATTTGGTAAGTTATTACTGGTTCATTTGGAAGCTGAAGCATGTAAATTTTTAACCATTTTCAATTTTTTCAAAGCAAGCAAAATTGACCAAGCAAAATGTACAAAACCCCATATTCTCCAAAAAGTAAAATTATGTATTATTATTACACCAAGGTTTAGAAATAGGATCTAACAAGCAATCAAAACCATTTAACATTAACCTTAAAACGTGATATTGTATTTATCCTCTCACCCCCAAATTCCAAACCATTCCATAGGTAGTTATTTGTTGTGCACAAAACCAAGAGGTGTAAAAGTGTATTGAGAGTAGACTTATTCATCCAACAACACAATGGGAAACAAATATCACCCCAAGGATCAGTTTCTAGAAGAATAAATAGCAATGATTTCTATACATCCACATAGCGGAATATTCGGTAGGTGTGAAAATAAATAAACTACAGCTCTAAACATCAGTATATATTAAGGTCACAGAGAATGTAGAAAGAAAGCCATGTAAGATACATACAGTTTTTTTTCTTTGCATAAATTGTCAAGATATCCAAAACTATACATGAGCATACACATTGTTATGCATGTGGAATTCTCGAGGAAGATAGGGAATCATAAATAGAAAATTCGGTTAGGTGACTTCCTCTGGTGTATGTGGGAGGAAGGAGTGAGAAAGGTATGACCTGGGAAGGGTGAGGATGGGGAGTTGGCTACATGATACCAACGGTTAGCCAGTTGCATGGACTTTCTTGGGTGTTTACAACAATATTGGTAACGTTTTATTATTTACTGGAATGTGACTACAGAAGTGTTTGTCTTTAGACCTAAATATAGATTATATTTATCCTTTTTTTGGGTGTATGGCATTTCCTATCTATCTTACACCATTCACCAAATAATCAACTCAAAACTGATTAAAAACTTAAAACGTAACACTTGAAACTATATAACTCCCAGAAGAAAACATAAGGGATAAAATCTTCATGACATTGGTCTTGGTAATGATTTCATGGGTATGATACCAAAAGTATAGGCAATAAAACAAAGGTGAGTGAGACTACTTCAACAAAACAGTTTTTGTACAACAAAGGAAACTATCAATAGAGTGAAAAGACAACTTATATTTGTCAACCATATATCTGGTAAGGTGTTAGTTTCCAAAATAGAAAAGGAACTCCTTCAACTCAATGGCAAAAAGCAAATAACCAGATTTAAAAATGGCCAAAGCACTGGAGATAACAAATGTTGGAGAAGATGCAGAGACATTGGAACTCGTGTATGCTGTTAGTGCTAGGGTCTGAATGTGTCCTTCCCAAATTCATGTGTTGAAATCCTAACTCCCAAAGGTGATGATATTCATGGGGTCTTTGGGAGGTGCTTCAGTAATGCAGGTGAAACCTCATGAATGGAATTAATACCTTACAAGAGAGGCTCCTGAGAGAACCCTAGCCCCCTTCCCCAGGTGAGGGCACAGCGAGAAGAAACAGGAAGAGAACATTCATCAGAATGCAACCATACTGGTACCTTGACTTCAGACTTCTCAGCCTCCAGAACTGTTCATTTTTTTTTGTTGTTATAAGCTACTCAGTTGTGGCATTTTGTTATAAGCAACCCAAATGGACTAAGATAATTGGTGAGAATGTAAAGTGGTGCAGCTACTATGGAAAACAGAATGAAGGTTCCTCAAAAAGTTGAAGATAGATCTGTATGATCAAGAAATTCTACTCCTAAGAAAACAACCCCAAGATTGAAATAAGGATCTTAAAGAGTTATCTGCACTCCTGTGTTCATTACGGCATTATTCACAATAATCAAAATATGGAAACAAGCCAAATGTCTGTCAACGGACAAAATGATGAAGGAAAGTGGTATGCACATACAATGGAATTTAATTCAACCTTAAAATTAAAGGGAATGCTACCATTTGCCATAACGTGGATGGACCTGGGAGATGTTATGCGAATTGAAATAAGTTAGTCACAGAAGAACAAATACTGGCATGATTTCTCCTGTTTGGGTTATCTAAAGTAGTCAAACTTATAGTAGCAGAAAATAAAATGGTGGTTGCCAGGGGACTGAGGGAGGGAGAAGAGGGAAAACTGTTGCTCAGTAACTATAATAAAGTTATAGTTACACAAGATGAAAAAGTTCTAGATATCTGCTGTGAAATTTAGTGTCTTCGGTAACAACATGGTGCTGTGCACTGAATTTGTCAAGAAGATTATATACCCAGAAATGGGATTGCTCCAATATATGGTAATTGTATTTTTAATTTTTTGAGGAACCCCCATACTATTTTTCATAATGACCATACCAATTTGCATTCCCACCAATAGTGCACAAGCGTTCCATTTTACTCCACAGCGTTGCCAACACTTGCTATCTCTTGTGTTTTTGAAGACAGCCCTTCTGACAGGTATGCAGTAACACCTCATTGTGGTTTTGATTTGCATTACCCTGATGATGAGTGATGTTGAGCAGCTTCTTATGTATCTGTTGGCCATTTGTATGTTTTCTTTGGAAAAATGTCTATTCAGTTCCTCTGCCCATTTTCTTGAAAGATTTTATTTATTTATTTGTCAGAGAGAGAGCACAAGCAGGGGGAATGGCAGGCAGAGGGAGAAGCAGGTTCCCCACTGAGCAAGGAGTCCGATGTGGGACTTGATACCAGGACTCTGGGATCATGATCTGAGCTGAAGCCAGATGCTTAACCAACTGAGCCACCCAGGCATCCCTCCTCTGCCCATTTTTTAATCAGATGCTTGTAGGATTTTCGGTTTTTGCTATTGAGTTGTATGAGTTCTTTTTATATTTTAGAAATTAATGCCTTATCAGATATAAAATTTTTAAATATTTTCTCCCATTCTGTAGCATTATTCATGATAGCCAAGATACAAAAACAACTTAAGTGTCTGTCAATGGATGAATAGATAAAGATGTGGTGTGTTTTTATATGCAGTGGAACATCATTCAACCATGAGAAAGAGGAAATCCTGTCGTATGTGAGAACATGGATGGACCTTGAGGGCATTGTGCTAAGTATAAGCCAGATAGAGAAAGACAAATACTGTGTATCACTTATATATGGAATCTAAAAACAAAAACAAAAAACCCCTCATACTCATAAAAATAGAGAAGAGAATGGTAGTTATCAGGGGCTAGGGAGTGGGGAAAATGGAGAGATGTTAGTCAAAGGGTACAAACTTTCTGTTATAAGATGAGTAAGTTCCAAGACATTTCTGCAAAGAAGACATCCAAATAGCCAACAGACACATGAAAACATGTACAACATCACTTGGCATCAGGGAAATACAAATCAAAACTTCAATGAGATACCACCTCACACCAGTCAGAATGGCTAAAATGAACAAGTCAGGAAACGACAGATGTTGGCAGGGATGTGGAAAAAGGGGAACCCTCCTACACTGTTGGTGGGAATGCCAGCTGGTGCAGCCCCTCTGGAAAACAGTATGGAGGTTCCTCAAAAAGTTGCAAATAGAGCTACCCTATGACCAAGCAATTGCACTACTGGGTATTTACCCCAAAGAAACAAATGTAGTGATCCGAAGGGGCACATGCACCCCAATGTTTATAGCAGCAATGTCCACAATAGCCAAACTATGGAAAGAGCCTAGATGTCCATTAACAAATGAATGGATAAAGAAGATGGGATACACACACACACACACACACACACACACACACAATGGAATATTATGCAGCCATCAAAAAAATAAAATTGTGCCTTTTGCAACTACATGGATGGAACTAGAGGGTATTATGCTTAGCGAAATAAGTCAATCAGAGAAAGGCAATGATCATATAATCTCACTGATGTGAGGAATTTGAGAAACAAGACAGAGGATCATAGGGGAAGGGATGGAAAAATGAAACAAAATGAAACCAGAGAGTGCAACAAACCATGAGAGACTCTTAATCTCAAGAAACAAATTGAGGGTTGCTAGAATAGAGGGTGTTGGGAAGGATAGGGTGGCTGGGTGATGGACATTGGGAGGGTATGTGCTATGGTGAGCGCTGTGAATTGTGTAAGACTGATGAATCACAGACCTACACCCCTGAAACAAATACATTATATTTTTAAAAAAGATGAGTAAGTTCCAGAGATTTAATGTACAGCATGGTTAATGCTACTTATTATACACTTGAAAGTTGTTAAGAGAGTGGATCTTAAATGTTCTCACCACAAAAAAGATAAAGGTAATTATGTGATGGGATGAAGGTTAGCTAATACTATGGTAGTAATCATTTTACAATATAAAAGTGTATCAAATCAACACATTGCACAACTTAAAGTTAACAATGATACATATTAATTATATTTCAATAAAGCTGGAATATATATATATATATATATATATATATATATATATATATATAAATACATATCTATGCACCTTGTGCCAGTATAAAATGAACTGTGTGATCTTGTCCTCAGGGATCATCCAGTCTGGGACCTCGTTGTCAGCTATGTCAAGGACACTCTGTTAGCACCCTGGATTCCTTCATGCATCATCCTTCCCTCCACAGACCATGCCAGATGCGAACACTGAATTGGCTACAACACATGCATTGCAGGATGTTGAGGACCACTTCTCCTATGGTCCTAATGCTTTGTAAGTCTTTCCTAATCTAATAGGACACTAAGTAGGAGTTTTCTTATTGATAACCAAGGCCAAGGGGAAGATGAAAAGTCACCAGGACCATACATTCTAATGAAAAACAACAGACTCCCCTACACTAATGGCATACTAAGAAGCAACCAAAGGGGCTCTGCTACCAGAAACCACTGGCTAGCCTGCAGACTTACTTCCCAGACTCCCCTACACTAATGGCATACTAAGAAGCAACCAAAGGGGCTCTGCTACCAGAAACCACTGGCTAGCCTGCAGACTTACTTCCCAGAGTGGAGAAAGATTCTGGAATATCACTGGCTTTCTAAGGAGCACCGTGTCTAGGTGAGAATCCCTCCAACTCTGCTGTGGAGGCAGGAACTCAGAGAAGGAGAGAACTGCATGAAGGGAAGATTGCATTCTCTGCCCTACACCCCCGCCACCCCTGCGACTCTCCCACACGCTGTAGAGTGGGTGGGGTTGATGGGTTTCACAGCTTCACAAGTGAATGAGATAGTTCCCTAAATCTGTCACTGAAATTTATATTTCTAGGTATGAAGGGAAAGAAATGTGATTTAACCTATGGACCCTTTGAGGTCAAGCGTAATTTCTTTCCTATACGTTTCTAGACATCAATTTTTTAAAAGTGACACCATGAGAAAGTCATTTTAAATTAGATGGTCTATATTAAATAGCTATAAATTTTAAAATGTTGGTTTTCAGGTGAGATCAAATAGTTGGTTACTTCCAGCAAAAGCATCAACTGTTTTTTTAAATGGAAATTTCTAATTTAGTTTTTAAATTAAATTTTATATGGTAAAATTCATTGTTCCTGGTATACCATTCTGAGTTTTGACAAATACACATAGTCATGTAACCATCAAAATCAAGATGCAAAACCATTCTGTGACCATCCCCACATTCCTTTGTGCTGCCCTGAGGAATTTTCTTTATGGCACGTAAGATACTGCCTGTTTTCTGACAAGGCAATTTGCTTTAAAGACAAACTCAGGCTTATGTACAGTTGGCAAGTGAAGCAAAATATCCCATAGACAGTCTCAATGATTCAGAAGAAAGTAATATCTTTGACTTTATTAGTTTGGATAATGATGTATGCCTTCACATAAGAGGTGCTCTAAGCATGTCTTTCTTTGAATTCTTCAAGGATAAAGTTCATTGGCTGACCATGGTTTACTTTCCTTTTTTTTTTTAAGATTTTGTTTATTTTTTTGAGAGAGAGAAAGAGAGCACAAGCAGAGGGAGGGGCTGAGGGAGAGGGAGAAGCAGACTCCATCCCAGGACACTGAGATCATGACCTGAGCTGAAGGCAGACGCCTAACTGACTGAGCCACCCAGGTGCCCCTGACCACAGTTTTTCGACTGTACCCAACTACAAGATGTGATTACCAAACCTGCCCCTGATGATCAGGTTTATAATTTCCTTCATTTCCCGGATATTGGGAATTGCCCGCTTCTACAGAATCCCATGGTCAATTCTCCTGCCTATATTGATCTCCATATATTTGATATTTTGCCTCCAGAACCTAACAGGATCTCCTAAACACTATAAATTTTGGAATATTGGAGAGGAGACATAAATAAGCATGTAGTCAGCATTTTCCAGCAGGAGTTAATATTCAGAGCTTCTAAATGGACACAATAGGCAGCATGTCAAAAGTTCAGACATCATCAGTTCAAATACATTGTTCCACTTGTATATGCCATGTGTGACAAGAGGTTCCATCACAGACTCATTTTGCAGAAGAGAAAATCACAATGAATTTTACTAATTAGTAAAGTATAATTTCTTCACACATTCAGGACTCACATAGGGAGGTAAACCATGTTTGTAGAAAAAAAATTGATAAAAGTAAAAAAAAATAGAAATTGTGGTTTCATTAACTTATAATTTTAACTTCATTCCCAAATGAAGAAATTCTGTAACTGAAAAAAATCATCCAATATACTTACTCTGTATGTGTGTATATATTTAGATGTGTGTGTGGAAACCTGAGTATTTCAGAAGACACTCATTTGATGAGGTGTGGAGAAACAGTCATGTTTGTAATCTATCTTTTTCATAGTAAAAGACTATAAAAGTGCCAGAAGTAATTTGCTCTTATCTATAAAATTTAAACTGCATATATTATTTGACTCAAAATGCAACTTCTAAAAGTCTAGATACAATTGAATGAGCATATAATGACCGGTACAATCATGTTCAATACAACATTGCTAGCAAAAGTATTTAATAACACCTTAAAAGGAATTGTGTATACTTATATGTGTTTATACTTATTATATATTATGATTATGTATACACTTATATGAAGATATGCCATTGACTGTTAAATGAAAAAAGATAGTTACAGAAAAATCTTTATTTATTCTTCTGTGCCTATTTTTATCTGTCCTTCCATCATGTGTCTATCTATATCTATCTATTATCTATAATCTTAAAGGTCAATATCTTCAAATCTTTCTCAGCTCTGTCTTCATAAGGCCTTCTTCTTTGTGTGTCTGCATCAAATTTCCTTCTGTCTCTCTTTTATAAAAATACTTGTGATGACATTTAGGGCTCGCCTAGATAATTTAGGTATATAGATATGTATAGATAGATATACACATATGTATATGTACTATGTGTAGTATACATATGTATACGACATAGTGTATAAACATATACTGTGCGTGTGTGTATATGTACATAAGCATATATGCATTTATATGTGTAGATGTAACATTAATACATATTATTACATATATAATATACATGTTATATGTGTTATTACATATCTAGATACATATACAGATATATACATGCATATAGATACACCATACATGGACACACATATATATATATACATAATGCATATACATCTATATATACACATATGTATATATTTGTGTGAGATTTTAGTATAGTTGTATATTAAATATCTGTACATTTATGCTTATATTCAACCATTTATGCATATTAGACATTTTCAAGGAAGATAGATATGCATTAAATAATACATACATTTAACATTCTCTTTCATGGTTAATTTAAAAACTTGTGACCTGTTGTGCAAAATAGGGAGTGTCTCCTGCTCTTAACCTCTGTTAATCAATACATGTAAGAGAACTTCAGTTTAATTTCTCCACAAATGTGCCAAAAGGATTTGCCTGCATGAATATCTCTGATGGTGTCTATGTAAATATTTCAAAGGACAAATGTAAACACAATAGTCACTTTATTATGATAAAGGAACATTTTTGGCACTTATCAGATTTTGTACCCTCCCACTAAGTTGGCATGGAACAGCGCTAGATTCAAGGATTCTTTTCTAAATCTTGGCTTTCTTCGCTGATTTGAAAAAAAAAAAAGGCAGGTTAGATTAGGATGACAAATATAAGTCTGACACACAACCTATGTACAGACTTTTAGTATTTTATCCTTAATATTTATGGCAAGCCTATGAGACAGAAATTATTCTCACATTTAAAATTAGGAAATTGTGGATTAAAAGGTCTGAATATTGTGTCAAGGTTACTCAGGGGTAGATGGGATTTGAATTTAGGACTTTCATCTGCCAAATCTCTTACCACTGAGCCAGACTGCAAAGCAGATTAGTTAAACAGCTCTGATTAAATCTCTTCCTACTTCAAACCCTGTAGGGTCTTCCACTTCACTTTGAGGTAAAGATCAAATTATCCGTCATACAATTCAGGGCACACGCTGTCCTCTAGCCCAGGTCCCCAAAGTGGGCCATTCCAATGCTCATCTAGGAAATTTTTTGAACATTTCAGGTTGTGAATTTGTACTATAGTTTTACAAGATGTTCCCATTAGGGGAAACTGGATAACAGGAACATGAGAACTCCCTGCATTAGTCCTTAAGGTTTTAAGAGAATCTCCATTGATCTCAAAATAAAAAGTTTAATACAAATCAAATCTCCAATTAAGTCCTGTGTGCTTCCGGCATTGCAAAATATGTGAGTCCAAGTTATAATTCCAATTACAATTCCCAAAACTCTTTCTTCTCTTCTTCTTTTGATTCTCCTTTTCTTCCCAATTCAATAGCTTGGAAAGATTTCACATCTCTTCTCTATCTTGGTTTCAAAGCACTATTACCACCTCTCCTCCCCATACTTCTGGAGACATCTGATCAAGCTACCCCAAATTTGCTGCTTAGAGATCTATTGATAATGCATTTGTGAAGCATCTCTCACAGCCATTTTAGAGCCTCTAGGCAGAACACAGAGTACCCCAGCATCTTATCTGCCATGAGCCATCTCACCCCCATAAGCTCCTCACCATCAGATCGATCAAGGAGATTCCTCAGCTGGGTGGAAATAGTTGAGAAGTAAAGTGAACTGAATAGGCACCATCTCTAGAGCTGTAGACCCCACTCTCCACTGTCTTCTCTGTGTCAGGTGGAAGGGACTCTGTGAAGGTAGCTGTGGTGTGGAGTTTGATGGGAGGACTGCTGTAGGTCAGTCCTTCCTGAAATAATGGTTTCTATTTTCTGATGCAGTCAAATGCTCTGATGAAAAACTTCAGATTCCAAAGCGCCTATTTCCATAAATGCAGCCTGGCTCCTTGTGGGCTGAGCCAAGGGTTGGGAGAGTAAACAGCTCCTACTTAAATATACACAGAGGACTTGTCTGGTGTTCCTTTCAAGTCCATATAAGGTCTTCTGTTACCATGTATGTCTTGTTGACACTGTGTGTTGGGGGAAGGAAAAAGGGAATAGTCCACACTAAGTAGGAATCTAGGAAAGTGGAAAAGCTTCTTCACCTATAAGAAAGTTTCATTTGGAAATGGGCAGATTGTCCCTGTGCTGTATGTTATAATGTCTCTATGGGTTTCTTCCACAGACTTGGTAAAATGTCTTTCTTCTTGACATGGATCAAAGCTATTTTTATCATTGCCTTGGCATTTCCTCATTATTCTGGTGAGTACATTTTTCAGTCCTGGATGAAGTATTTCCCATATCTTAGAAATGCAGCAAACAACTGCTATTATCTAGAAATGGAGGAGTTTGATTTATAGGATTTATAAATCTTAAACTGGCAAAATGAAACAGAGTATGTTAGAAATACCTTTTAAAATTGCATCAGTGGGTTGCCTAATCTCATTTTCCACCTTAGAGAGTTGGAGACAAAGATGTGGGTTAGGATGAGCAGTACTCAGAATGAACTTGTCTTTTTGTTCATCTATGACTAAAAATATTTACTTTTTTTTTTCCTTTTCGGAGTTCAGATTCCACGGTTGCTAAATGCAGAGTGTGGAAAGTAATGATGTCTTCTAGGTCTGACATCCTTGAAAATCTGATTTGTTGTTTGCCACCTCTGAGTCAAGGCATTGTATAAGGAAAGAATTCATTTATTCCTCTGCTAACAACCTTATGCTCCTTAAAGCCCAAGGTGGCCCATGAATTTCAGAATAAAGTACCTGTGAGGTAGTGGAGAGATCCCTGATATGAGACCTGAATATGAATTAATTAAATAATAATTAATTTCTTCATATTAAGTGACTTTTTGAGAGGCATATGAGTGACACTAAGCAAACCATTGTCTTTTCCAACTAAGATGTCTCATTTATAAAAATGGAAAAAAATCACAACTATAGTATCTTACAGGAGTGTTTTATTATTATTAAATAATACATAAGATAATTGTCACAGAAAGATTAATTTGGAATTATCTTTCTACATCTGAATTTATTTTGTGAACTTACTGTTTTGATACTGCTATAAAAGGCTCATCATTTGCAGGGTCCTCTTAGGCAATTTGCATAATATTTTGCTACTAAGAGATATGGGTACTTTTCACCAGAGACTGGGATGATTTTCCCCTCTTCCTCCTCTTATTTTTAATTTGTGTGTGTGGTCGTTGGTTGCAGAAACTTCTTTTGAACCTTTACCAGAAATTCGTCAAGTGGTAAGTTAATACTGATTACTTCAGGAATTGAAGTGGTAAGCCTTTAATTTTTTATATTGTAAGTTTTAACAGCAAATTTCCCTGTGTACAACAGAATGATCATTCAAAAGTAACAAACAGTTTTATTATTACGGTAAGTTCAAGAAACAGAATCTTGCCAGATGTACAAAGTCATTTGGCATTAAAGACAAGGTAAAAATATCCCATTACTAAAAAATTCCATTACTAGTTTCGCCTTGTTATAGACAAGTGTCTGTTATGGATTAAGGGGTGTTTAAAGTAGAATTGTTTGTTTATCTTAGCAAAACAAGGATTAAAAAAGCAACAACCCAATTTTTCACTAAACGGTAGATAAAATAATAATTGTCATACATTCACAGAGTCAATTATTACATAGAGGTGATGAAAATGAACTACAGTTCTAAACATGTGAATAGATAAAAGTTACAAAGACATTTAAAAAGCGGGTTATGTAAGAATACACACATTGTTTATTTATGTAAATAACCAACACTGTCATCATGAAGCAAATTACATACATATCTGTATGGTTATATACACATATGCAAACACTCATATATATGAATTCATACAAGTGTGGTAATAATCTGAAACTAACAGATTATATAGCAGTAAAACTACTGAGAAAGACAAGGGAGTTATTAAAAATTGTTTTATGATTTCTTGTGGTATGAAATATAGTTGACTCTTAAACTGCATGGGTCCACTTATACACAGACTGTTTTACAGGACAGTACAATCTTCCTTGTGATTTTTTTTTTAAAGATTTTATTTATTTATTTATTTGACAGAGAGAGAGACACAGCGAGAGAGGGAACACAAGCGGGGGAGTGGGAGAGGGAGAAGCAGGCTTCCTGAAGAGCAGGGAGCCCGATGTGGGACTGTATCCCAGGACCCTGGGACCATGACCTGAGCCAAAGGCAGACACTCAACAACTGAGCCATCCAGTCACCCCTTTCCTTATGATTTTCTTAATATTTTCTTTTCTCTAGGTTTTTTGTAAGAAAACCATACATAATACATATACAAAATATTTGTTAATTGACTGTTTATGTTGTCATAAAGCTTCTGGTCAACAGTAAGGTATTGGTATTTAAGTTTTGGGGGAGTCAAAAGTTATATGTGAATTTTCAACTGTAAGACCCTCACTGATCAAGGGTCAACTGAGGAAAATCTGACCCTAGTGTGAGGAGAAGTGGAGGCAGAGTGTCTAAATTATAAAAACACATTTAGCCATTTGTATGTCTTTTTTTAAAAAAATAATGTTGGGTTTGTAAAAATATACTAAAAATATTTTATGTGTAAGTGGACTATGGGTACCTTGATGCTTATTTTTAAACCTCAATATAGAATATATTTATTCCATTTTAATGCATGACACTTTGTATTAAGATAAGGGACATTTTATTTAAAAAGTTCATTACTTGATACATTTTATGTTGTCTCTTTCTGTTCAACAGCCAAGCTGTGATGTGTATATACATCAATCACATTTTTGCACAAGAGAAAAGGATCCAGTCTGTGCAACCAATGGCCAAACTTATTCCAATACATGTGTTTTCTGCAGTGAACAATTGTAAGAACACAAGACTAAATATGGCTTTTCCAAAATAATGAAGAAACCACCATAAAATGATAGGAAAACCCATGTTTTTGATAGCCGAGGCACAGTATATGCAGAAAATAACTACTCTCTCTGTAAAAGCCACAGAAACACACTTGTACCTTTCCCTGAAGTTCTCATTTCTAGAAGCAGTTTTATATTTGACCTCTCAAATATAACTTTGTGGATATTCTGAAAATGTATAAGTCAATTAGTTGAACTTAATTGAATTATTATGATTTACTAATGACAGTCTAGTCACTGATATAATTCCAAAGTCCAGATGATGAGTGGCAGTCTCCATGATGTAGCTGCAAGCTAACTTGGGCATTATTGAGCAAGAAACCCTACTAGCTACAGAACTCTGAAATCATCACACTGGGCCCATTCCTGCTCAGAAGAGCTCCTCTGATGCTCCGCTCTGTCTGTTGAACTCCATGACACACTCCAAAACTTTCTTAGAAGCAGGGCATTCTGGAACCTTCCATGTAAACTCTCTTCCTGTATCCTTCACTCAAGAGGAGTTGGCAGTCTTCAAGTTTGGTCAATTTTTCTGAGTCACCATTTTCTATCACAGATATTTCCTCTCCTTTAATCTGAAAATCTCTAATCCTCTCCTCTCTCAGGTCTGTGCAGTTTCCAAGATTGAATCCGGACACATTATCCCATTTTCAAATTCTCCTCATTGAGGAGCACTTAGTGCAATACCTAGAAATTTTAAGTGTTCTTTTAATAATTTCTTTCTCTTTTTCTTTCTTTACAGTGAAAGTGGTGGAGCATTTGAGTTTGGTTATTATGGTAGATGCTGATTTTGCCTGAGCTACACATCACTATGGCTTTTATTGTGATCTAGTTTTGTGGTAGATTCTACAACCAATTAGAACTTCCTCAGTCAGGGTTTTAAATTCCTAGATAACCAAAGACTTCTATGGTATTAAGATGGAATATCGGATGTTGAAGAATTTTCCTAAGACCCTATGAATGAAAGATTTTTCTTTTCTATGTTCAATTATTCAAAGACAATTGAAAAATTATCTTGTGTGTTTCTTAACATAAAATCTAATGCAATTTAAAATCATAAATATTTCAGTCAACACAATGTTCAATAATATTATCGTTTTAAAATACCCTTTCTTTGGTTGGTTAGTGGGTGAAAAGACATGAATACTTTTGGTAACTATAATAAAGAAATATTTTCAAAGGTGAACAAATAATACATTACTTGTGTATTTATTAAAAATACAGACACTTGGGCTCCTCTTTATCCTAAACAATCAAAACCTCTAGGAGAGGGATCTGGAAACTTGATTCTAAAATGTACTCCAGGTTAATCTTATGATTACACATGTCAGGCAATATGCACTTAAATTCTAAAACATGGGTCTGTCTATCATTGAATGACTTGGAGACTCTGTTCAAAGATATTGTAAGATTTCTGAGATTTGGAAGAAAAATTATATTATTTCCTTTTTCTCTCATGAATCAGTCAAGAGAAAAGTTGGTGATCCTGGGGTGCCAGGCAACTCCGCCTTCATCAAGGAAGTCTCTCCATTTGTGGTCCAAGTCCAGTGATTCTCCATTTCTTTCATCTCTCACACAACAAGAAACAAGCTTTGTTTGGGTGGTCATATGTCCATTTGAAGCTTGATTTTAATGGCAGAAATGAAGATTGATTACTAGAAGACAAGTATCAATCTGCTGCATTATCAGGCCTGCTCTCCTGTTCACTAAACACTTTCACCTCTAAAAGAGTGATCTATGTGGGAGTTACATATTCATTTACATGAAAGGACTGGCATTTAGATTTTTTATCCATTAGAATGTAGATATTAGAGTCGCATTATAAAAATGCATTCAGCCACTTTCATAGTCTTTTTCATTATAGAGGACATGTATAAAAAACATTCAGTGAATGCTGGTAAATTTATACATATATTGCTTTCCCTTTTATTTAACATATTTTTTAAAAAATCACTACTATATGTTAAGCCCTGTATTAATGGTAGGGAAAAGTTGCTAAGGAAAGCAGATACTACTACTGTCTTCTAGGAACTTCGGGTATACTACTGGAAGTTAGTATCCATCAGCGATGGGAATTCCACCTCTCTGCATGACTGTTTTCTACACAAGCTTTGTCATCCCTTCTGTTATGTAACTTAATTCTTAAAGGAATCTTATTAGATGAACATCAGCTCTATATTTTAGCCATAATGTAAGTGGGACACAGGAAACTGAACATTTAAAATCTGACACTTGGTAAGGAAAATACAGTGTTTTCTTGAATTGAGATAAAGTTCACAAAACTTAAAATTTGCCATTTTGAAGCATAAGATTACATATATTTTAGTATACATTCATTTACAGTGCTGTACAACCATAACTACTAATTCCAACACGTTTCCATCATCTACCCCCTCCTCCAAAAAACAAAAAACAACTACATACTTCCCAATTCCCCACCTATCAATTCCTGGCAGCCATTAAACTATTTTTTATCTCTATGAATTTGCCTATTTGGACACTTCACATACATGAAATCCTACAATATATGTATGATTTTCACATGAAAGTAAATTTACTCATCTATTTATCATATGTTGTCTTTTGTGAATGATTTCCTGCACTTGGCATGGTGTTTTCAAAGTTTAACCACATTGTAGCATGTATCAGTACTTCTTTCCTTTTTATGACTGAGGAATATTCCATCTTGTGGATATACCACATTTTGTTTATCCATCTGTCAGTTTATAGACATTTGGATTGTATCTACTTATTGGCTTTTATGAATAATGCAACTCTGAACATTCTTGTGCAAGTTTTGGTGTGACCATATGTTTTCATTTCTCATGGACACACACCTGCAAGTAGAATTTCATTTGATAACCATTTTTCACATTTTTCAGAAAATGACAAACTGTTTTCCATAGTGGGCACACCCTTTCACATTTCTAGCAGGATTTCTTGAAGGTTCCAATATCTCCACATTCTCACCCAAATCACAATTGTTTATTTTTTAAAAATTACATTCATCCTTGGGCACCTGGGTGGCTCAGCCAGTTAAGCGTCTGCCTTCAGCTCAGGTCATGATCCCAGAGTCCTGGGATGAAGTCCCACATCAGGCTCCCTGTTCCATGGGGAGCCTGTTTCGCCCTCTGCTTCTCTTTCTCATGAATAAATAATATCTTCTAAAAAATTATATTCACCCTATTAGATGTGCAGTAGTATTTAACTGTGGCTTGATCTGCATTTCCCTTATGATTAACAATGTTGAACACCTTTTCATGTGCTTATTGGACATTTGTGTATCTTCTTTGGAGAAATGTCTATTCAAATCCTTTGCCCATTTTTAAATTAGTTTTTTGTCTTTTTTAGTTTTGAGTTGGTATTGTTCTTTATATAGTCTAGAGAGTAGAGTAAGCACATTGACTTACAAATGTGGCTTTATTCCATTTTGGGGTTGTCTTTTTTTACTTTCTTGATACTGTCCTTTGATGCAACAATTTCTTTTTAATTTCATGAGTTCCAGTGTATTTATTTTTTCCTTTGTTGCTTGTGCTTTGGTGTTATATGTCAGAATTGCTACCTAATCACAGTTTGTGAAGATTTACAACTAGGCTTCCTTCTAAGAGTTTCATAGTACTAGTACTGGCATTTAGATTTTTTATCCATTTTGAATTAATTTTTATATATTGAATAAATTATGGGTACAGTTATACTTTTCCATGTGGTTATCCAGTTGTCACAGCACCATTTGTTGATAAGACTAATCGTTTGCCTTTTAATTTTCCTGGAACTCTTTTTTTAAATTATTTTTATTTTATTATGTTATGTTA
>NW_027397065.1:53012729-53049842 GCF_003265705.2 Callorhinus ursinus
TTTTTTTTTTCCCTAGACAAAGAACTTTATTAACCTTGTTTCAAACTTTATTCCCAGGCTTCTTCAGCTTAAATAGCTGCAAAGAATGAATTGTGTATAAGCAAAAACTGAAAAGAGCTGCAGTGTCCTAGGGGCTTGGGCTTAAAAATATTAGAGATCTAGATTTTATCAGATCCATGAACAAAATTTTAAAAAGCAGTCATAATATAAAATAGCAGCTCCCAGTAACTTCTTCAAGTTTTATGTTCTTCAGAAGTTGACTCAATTCAGTTTGCTTCATTCTTGGAAGCTTCATCAAAATTCTCCACGAGATCTGGAACTTCATCAACATCATCCTCTCCGGTAGCAAGTGGTGCTTTTCCATCTACAGATTGTTTGGGCAGAGCTTCAGCCAGTCTTCTTCAACTAGTCAGACTGTCTGCACCAAGTTGGTTTAAGATACTGGGTAGCATTTCTGTCAGCTGCTTTGTCTCAGCATGGCCTGTAATGGTGAAAGTGTTCGCTGCCAGTGATGCCTGAACTTTGGGGTTGTTAAAATGGATCACTGTTCCTTGGTTTGTGAACATATTCACTTCTTCAATACCAGAGCTATTGTTTACCCCTAACTTCTTTAAGGAGAACTGAAGTTTTTTCTCATCTGCTGTAGCCGTTCTATGAACCACCTTCTTCTTTCGGCGAGCAGTTCCTTTCCCACCAATGCGCACTTGTGCTTGCAGTTTGGCGAGTTTCTCCTGGTTCATGATAGTTTCTTTCATCTTGTTGGAGCAGAAATGGGACCGCGCAGGGGAATAGGGTTGGCGCTCAGGGGGTCTCGGGCGGACCAGCTGAGATTAGGTGCACACACGCCTATACCACATCTTCTTATCCATTCATCTGTCGATGGACATCTTGGCTCTTTCCATAGTTTGGCTATTGTGGACATTGCTGCTATAAACATTGGGGTGCACGTACCCCTTTGGATCACTACATTTATATCTTTGTGGTAAATACCCAGTAGTGCAATTGCTGGATCATAGGGTAGCTCTATTGACAACTTTTTGAAGAACCTCCATACTGTTTTTCAGAGTGGCTGCACCAGCTTGCATTCCCACCAACAGTGTAGGAGGGTTCCCCTTTCTCCACATCCCCGCCAACATCTGTCATTTCCTGACTTGTTCATTTTAGCCATTCTGACTGGTGTGAGGTGGTATCTCAGTGAAGTTTTGATTTGGATTTCCCTGATGCCAAGCGATGTTGAGCACTTTTTCATGTGTCTGTTGGCCATTTGGATGTCTTCTTTGCAAAAATGTCTGTTCATATCTTCTGCCCATTTCTTGATTGGATTAGTTGTTCTTTGGGTGTTGAGTTTGATAAGTTCTTTATAGATTTTGGATACTAGCCCTTTATCTGATATGTCATTTGCAAATATCTTCTCCCATTCTGTCAGTTGTCTTTTGGTTTTGTTGACTTTTCTTTTGCTGTGCAAAAGCTTTTTATCTTGATGAAGTCCCAATAGTTCATTTTTGCCCTTACTTCCTTTGCCTTTGGCGATGTTTCTAGGAAGAAGTTGCTGTGGCTGAGGTCGAAGAGGTTGCTGCCTGTGTTCTCCTTTAGGATTTTGATGGACTCCTGTCTCACATTTAGGTCTTTCAACCATTTGGAGTCTATTTTTGTGTGTGGTGTAAGGAAATGGTCCAGTTTCATTCTTCTGCATGTGGCTGTCCAATTTTCCCAACACCATTTGTTGAAGAGACTGTCTTTTTGCCATTGGACATTCTTTCCTGCTTTGTCGAAGATTAGTTGACCATAGAGTTGAGGGTCCATTTCTGGGCTCTCTCTTCTGTTCCATTGATCTGTGTGTCTGTTTTTGTGCCAGTACTACACTGTCTTGATGATTACAACTTTGTAATAGAGCTTGAAGTCGGAATTGTGATGCCACCAGCTTTGCTTTTCTTTTTCAATATTCCTCTGGCTGTTCGAGGTCTTTTCTGGTTCCATACAAATTTTAGGATTATTTGTTCCATTTCTTTGAAAAAAGTGGATGGTATTTTGATAGGGATTGCATTAAATGTGTATGTTGCTCTAGGTAGCATTGACACCTTCACAATATTTGTTCTTCCAATCCATGAGCATGGAACGTTTTTCCATTTCTTTGTGTCTTCCTCAATTTCTTTCATGAGTATTTTATAGTTTTCCGAGTACAGATTCCTTGCCTCTTTGGTTAGATTTATTCCTAGGTATGTTATGGTTTTGGGTGCAATTTTAAATGGGATCGACTCCTTGATTTCTCTTTCTTCAGTCTTGTTGGTGTATAGGAATGCCACTGATTTCTGTGCTTTGATTTTATATCCTGCCACTTTACTGAAGTCCTGTATGAGTTCTAGCAGTTTTGGAGTGGAGTCTTTTGGGTTTTCCACGTACAGTATCATATCATCTGCAAAGAGTGAGAGTTTGACTTCTTCTTTGCCAGTTTGGATGTGTTTTATGTCTTTTTGTTGTCTGATTGCTGTGGCTAGGACTTCTAGTATTATGTTGAATAGCAGTGGTGATGGTGGACATCCCTGCCGTGTTCCTGACCTTGGGGGGAATGCTCTCAGTTTTTCCCTATTGAGAATGATATTCGCTGTGGGTTTTTCATAGATAGCTTTTATGATATTGAGGTATGTACCCTCTAGCCCTATACTCTGAAGAGTTTTGATCAAGAAAGGATGTTGTACTTTGTCAAAAGCTTTTTCTGCATTTATTGAGAGGACCTTATGGTTCTTGTTCTTTCTTTTATTAATGTATTGTATCAGTTGATTGATTTTTGGATGTTGAACCAACCTTGCAGCCCAGGAATAAATCCCACTTGGTCGTGGTGAATAATCTTTATAATGTACTGTTGGATCCTATTGGCTAGTATTTTGGTGAGAATTTTTGCATCCATGTTCATCAAGGATATTGGTCTGTAATTCTCCTTTTTGATGGGGCCTTTGTCTGGTTTTGGGATCAAGGTAATGGTGGCCTCATAAAATGAGTTTGGAAGTTTTCCTTCCATTTCTATTTTTTGGAACAGTTTCAGAAGATTAGGTATTAATTCTCTTTAAATGTGTAGAATTCCCCTGGGAAACCATCTGGCCCTGGGCTTTTGTTTGTTGGGAGATTTTTTTATTACTGCTTCAATTTCCTTAGTGGTTATAGGTCTGTTCAGGTTTTGTATTTCTCCCTGGCTCAATTTTGGTAGTTGATACATCTCTAGGAATGCATCCATTTCTTCCAGATTATCTAATTTGCTAGCATAGAGTTGCTCATAATATGTTCTTATAATTGTTTGTATTTCTTTGGTGTTGGTTGTGATCTCTCCTCTTTCATTCATGATTTTGTTGATTTGGGTCATTTCTCTTTTCTTTTTGATAAGTCTGGCCAGGGGTTTATCAATCTTATTAATTCTTTCAAAGAACCAGCTCCCAGTTTCGTTGATCTGTTCTACTGTTCTTTTGGTTTCTATTTCATGGATTTCTGCTCTGATCTTTATTATTTCTCTTCTCCTGCTGGGTTTAGGCTTTATTTGCTGTTCTTTCTCCAGCTCCTTTAGGTGTAGGGTTAGGTTGTGTATTTGAGACCTTTCTTGTTTCTTAAGAAAGGCTTGTATTGCTATATACTTTCCTCTTAGGACTGCCTTTGCTGCATCCCAAAGATTTTGGACAGTTGTGTTTTCATTTTCATTTGTTTCCAAGAATTTTTTTAATTCTTCTTTAATTTCCTGGTTGACCCATTCATCCTTTAGTAGGATGCTCTTTAGCTTCCATGTATTTGAGTTCTTTCTGACTTCCCTCTTGTGATTGAGTTCTAGTTTCAAAGCACTGTGGTCCAAAAATACGCAGGGAATGATCTCGATCTTTTGGTACCAGTTGAGACCTGATTTGTGACCTAGGATGTGATCTATTCTGGAGAATGTTCCATGGGCACTAGAGAAGAATGTGTATTCTGTTGCTTTGGAATGGAATGTTCTGAATATGTCTGTGAAGTCCATTTGGTCCAGTGTGTCATTTAAAGTTTTTATTTCTTTGTTGATCTTTTGCTTAGATGGTCTGTCCATTTCAGAGAGGGGGGTGTTAAAGTCCCCCACTATTATTGTATTGTTGTTGATGTGTTTCTTTGCTTTTGTTATTAACTGGCTTATATAATTGGCTGCTCCCCTGTTGGGGCATAGACATTTACAATTGTTAGATCTTCTTGTTGGATAGACCCTTTAAGTAGGATATAGTGTCCTTCCTCATCTCTTATTATAGTCTTTGGTTTAAAATCTAATTTGTCTGATATAAGGATTGCCACCCCAGCTTTCTTTAGATGTCCATTAGCATGGTAAATGCTTTACCACCCCCTCACTTTCAATGTGGAGGTGTCTTTGGGTCTAAAATGAGTCTCTTGCAGACCACATATCAATGGATCTTGTTTTTTTTTATCCAGTCTGATACCCTGTGTCTTTTGATTGGGGGCATTTAGCCCATTTACATTCAGGGTAACTATTGAAAGATATGAATTTAGTGCCATTGTATTGCCTGTAAAGTGACTGTTACTGTATATTGTCTGTGTTCCTTCCTGGTCTATGTTAGTTTTAGGCTCTCTCTTTGCTTAGAGGACCCCTTTCATTAGTTCTTGTAGGGCTGGTTTCATGTTTGTAAATTCCTTTAGTTTTTGTTTGTCCTGGAAGCTTTTTATCTCTCCTTCTATTTTCAGTGACAGCCTAGCTGGATATAGTATTCTTGGCTGCATATTTTTCTCGTTTAGTGCTCTGAAGATATCATGCCAGTCCTTTCTGGCCTGCCAGGTCTCTGTGGATAGGTCTGTTGCCAATCTAATGTTTCTAGCATTGTAAGTTACAGATCTCTTGTCCCAAGCTGCTTTCAGGATTTTCTCTTTGTCTCTGAGACTCGTAAGTTTTACTATTAGATGTTGGGGTGTTGACTTATTTTTATTGATTTTGAGGGGGGTTCTCTGTGCCTCCTGGATTTTGATACCTGTTTCCTTCCCCAAATTAGGGAAGTTCTCTGCTATAATTTGCTCCAATATACCTTCTGCCCCTCTCTCTCTTTCTTCTTCTGGGATCCCAATTATTCTAATATTGATTCATCTTATGAATCACTTATCTCTCAAATTCTGCCCTCGTGATCCAGTAGTTGTTTATCTCTCTTTTTCTCAGCTTCTTTATTTTCCATCATTTGGTCTTCTATATCACTAATTCTCTCTTCTGCCTTATTTATCCTAGCAGTTAGAGCCTCCATTTTTGATTGCACCTCATTAATAGCCTTTTTGATTTTGACTTGGTTAGATTTTAGTTCTTTTATTTCTCCAGAAAGGGTTTCTCTAATATCTTCCACGCTTTTTTCAAGCCCAGCTAGTATCTTTAAAATCATCATTCCGAACTCTAGTTCTGACATCTTACTAATGTCTGTATTGAGTAGGTCCCTGGCACCTGGTACTGCCTCTTGTTCCTTGTTCTTTCTTTGAGGTGATTTTTTTCCATCTTGTCATTTTGTCCAGAGGAGAATAGATGAATGAGAGAACAAAATGCTAACAGGGTAACAGTGACCCTAGGAAAATATACACTAAACAAATCAGAAGAGACTCGAAACCAGGGGAAAAGAAAGAAAAAAGAAAAAGAAAAAGATAAAAAAAAAAGAATATGATCAAATATGATCAGGCTCATGCATAGATCAGTGCCACACAGTAGATTTTGTGTGTATTTTGGTCTGTTAGAAGAAAGTGCTTCCCAAAATTTTAAAGAAAGAAAAACTTATATATGTACAAAAATAAGGGTAAATACAATGAAGGGATGGAATATGACTGTAAAGATGAAAATTATAAAAGATTTTATAAAAGGAATTGATAAGATAAGAAGTTGATTGAAAAAAGAAAGAAGAGGATTTAAAAAAAAAAGGGAGAGAAGGTGATCAGGCAGGAGACTAGAACAAAGCCATACACTAGAGATTTAGGGTATATTTTGGTCTGTTAGAAGAAACTGTATCCCAAAATTTTAAAGAGAGAACAACTTATATACCAAAAATAATGTTAACTACTATGAAGGGATAGAAGATGACTCTAAAAATGAAAAATAAAAAAGATTTTTTAAAAAAAGGATTGATAAGATGTTGGTTGAGAAAGGGAAAAAGAAAAATTCAAAAAAAAAAAAGAAAAAGAAAATTAAAAAAGTTAACTTTGAAAGACTAAAGAATCATGGTAAAAAAGCCATGAATTCTGTGTGCTGTATTCCCCTAGCTCTGGAGTTCTGCCATTCTCATTGATCTGTAAACTTGGTTTTGGCTGGTTGTTCTTGCTGATCTTCTGGGGCAGGGGCCTGTTGCCGTGGTTCCCATATGTCTTTGCTGGAGGCGGAATTGCCCCACTTTTGCTGGTCCGGGCTAAGTAATTGGCTTGGGTTTGTTCTCGGGAACTTTTGTTCCCTGCAAGTTTTTCATACAGCTTTGGAGGAGGAGAGTGAAAATGGCGGCCTCCCAGGCTCCTCCCCGGAGGAGCTGAGAACTTGGGGCCCTACCCCTCAGCGTGCCCCCAGAGAAAAGCAGTCAATCACTCCCATCTCCCCCGTCTCCAGCCGCACTCCGTGCTCACCCGGCCTGTGATTGAGCGTTTCTATCTCTAGCACCCGACTTGGTGTGGAGTCTCTGAACCCAGCAGATCCCTGCGGTGCGCTCCCTCGCCGCTCCTCCCGGGGGAGGAAGAGGATTCTCCCTGGATCTGCTGCTTGTTGGGTCCCTGCTGGAGGAACAGTGGCCCGACTGTGCTGCGGATCATGGTTTATGGCAACCGCAAGCTGAGAGCCCGCGCCTCAGCTCCGTCTCTGCAGCCGGCTTCCCTGCTCTGATACCTGGGAGCTCTGCCACACTCAGGCACCCTGGGTCTTTCTGTGACCCCGAGGGTCCTGAGACCACACTGTCCCGGCAAGCGTCCACCCCCGCTTAGCCACTGGAGCAACGTCCCTCAGCAGAGCGACTTCATAAAAGTTCCAGCTTCATGCTCCGTGGCTCTATCACTTGCCGGTAACAGCTGATGGAGGCCCCCTCACCCGCCATCTATTCTCCCGAATATCACCTCGGATTCACTTCTCTTCACGTCCTACCTTCCAGAAAGCGGTTGCTTTTCTGTTCAGAGAGTTGCTGCTATTCTTTTCTTCGATCTCCTGTTGGGTTCCTAGGTATTCAGAATGGTTTGATCCCTATCTAGCTGAATTCCTGGGACCAGACAAAATTTAGGTCTCCTACTCCTCTGCCATCTTGCTCCTCCCCCAATTTTCTTGGAACTCTTATCAAAAATAAGTTGATTAGTCAAGATAGTGTGGTATTGGCCAAAGAATAAATAGATCAATAGAACATAATAGAGATCCCAGAAATAGATCCCCCCACCCATAAATAACAGTTGACTGATCTTTGACAAAGGAGTGAAGACAAGGCAATGGAGCAGAGAATCTTCTTAATAAATGGTGTTGGAACAACTAGACATCTACATGCAAAAAAATATATCTAGACACAGACCTTACACCCTTCACAAAGATTATCTCAAAATGAATCATAGACATAAATGTAAAATGCAATACTATAAAACTCCTAGAGGATAACATAGGAAAAAACCTAGATGACCTTGATATGGTGATGCCTATTTAAATACATCATCAAAGGCTCAATCTATGAAAGAAATAATTGATAAACTGTACTTCATTAACATTAAAAACTTCTTTCCTGTGAAAAACAATATCAAGAAGACAATCCACGGGGCACCTCAGTGGGTAAGTTGGTTAAGTGTCTGCCTTCGGCTCAGGTCATGATCCCAGGGTCCTGGGATGGAGTCCTGCATAGGGCTCCCTGCTCAGTGGGGCATATGCTTCTCCCTCTGCCCCTCCCTCTGCTTGTGCTCTCTCTCTCTCTCAAATAAATAATTTTTTTTTTTTTTTTTAAGAAGGAAGACAATCCACTGACTGGGAGAAATATTCTCAAAAGACACATCTGATAAAGGACTATCATTGAAGATACACAAAAAACTCCCACAACTCAACAATAAGAAAACAAACAGCCCAATTAAAAAATGGGCCAAAAATCTTAACAGACACCTCACCAACAAAGATATACAGATGGCAAATAAACATGAAAAGATTACTCACATCATATATCATCAGAGAAATGAAAATTATTTTTATTAAAGACTTATTTATTTATTTTAGAGGGGATAGGGGCAGAGGAGAGGGAGAGAGTCTTAAGCAGACTCCATGCTGAATGTGGAGTGATGAAGGACTCAGTCTCATGATTGTGAGATACGACCTGAGCTGAAACTAAGAATTGGACACTTAACCAACTGTGCCATCCAGATGCCCTGGGAAATGAAAATTAAAACAACAACGAGATTCTATCACACACCCATTAGAATGGACAAAAACCCAAAACATCAGAACCACCAAATGCTGCCAAGGATGTGGAGCAACAGGAACTCTCATACATTGCTGATGGGAATGCAAAATGATACAGCCACTTTGGAAGACAGTTTTGCAGTTACTTACAAAACTAAACATACTCTTACCATATGATCCATTGATTGTGCTCCTTTGTATTTACCCAAAGGAATTAAAAATTTGTGTCCACACAAAAACCTTTATAATGTAGTAACTTTATCCATAATTGCCAAAACTTGGAAGGAATCAGGATGTCCTTCAATATGTGAATGGGTAAAAAAAACTGTGGTAATTCAGACAACAGAATATTATTTAGCCATAAAAAGATAAACTATCAAGCCATGAAAGACATGGAAGAAACTTAAATGCAAATTACTAAGTGACAGAAATCAGTCTGAAAAGGCATATTTTATATGATTCCAACCATATGGCATTCATGAAAAGACAAAACTATGGAGACGGTAAAAAGTTAACTATTTGTCAGGGAAGAGACATAAAAATGCAGAGCACAAGGAATGTTTAGGCCAGTGAAAATACTCTCTTGTGATATTCTAGGGGTAAATATATTTCATTAAACTTTTGTCCATACTTATAAATGTACCACACCAAGAGTAACCCATGAGGAAAACTATGGATTTGGGGTGAGTATGATGTGTCAGTGTAGAATCATCCTTGGTAAAAATATACCATTTTGGTGAATGATATAATGGGGGAGCCTATGTATGTGTGGGGCAGAGAGTATAAAGGAAATCTCTGTAGCTTCCTCTCAATTTTATTGTAAATCTAAAACTGCACTAAAACAATAAGGTCATAAAATATCAATTGAGCATATGTGTATGAGTTTATTTTGACTCCTTACTCTATTACTCTATGTGTCAATCCTTATGCCAGTACCAAATTTTTTATCACTATAACTTTGTAGTGTGTGTTAAATCTGGATATGTAAATCCTCCAACTTTGTGCGTTCTCAAGATTGTTTTGGCTACCCAGGGTCCCTTGAAATCCAATATGAATTTTAGTATTAGACTGCCAGTTTCAGCAAAAAAGATGGTGGGAATTTTGATCACGATTAAATTAAATATACAGATTGCTTTAGGGATTATTGCTATTTTAATGAGATTAAGTCTTCCAAACTATGAACATGGGATCTGTTTCCATTTCTTTAGGTCTTCCTTAATTTCTTTTAGCAGTGCTTTTTAATTTTCTTAAAAATTAAAAAAAATCTCTTAAAAAACTCAGCTTGTATGTATGTTTCTTTTTTTAAAAAATGTTTTTATTTGAGGATAGTTGACACACAATGTTATATTAGTTTCCAGTATACAACATAGAGATTCAATATCTCTACATTTATGCTGTGCTACACACAAGTGTAGCTACCGTCTGTCAATATAACAACACTATTACAATATCATTGACTGTATTCTTTATGCTGTGACTTTTATTCTTGTGATTTACTCATCCATCTCCCACTCCCCTTCACCCTTTTTGCCCATACCCCCACCCCCCTTTTCTCTTGCACTCATCACTTTGTTTGCCGGATTTATAGATCTGTTTCTTAGCAACATTTTTTTTTAATTCTCAGTGTACAAATGTTTCACTGGTTAAATTTATTTCTAAATATTTTACTATTTTTGATGTGTGTAAATTGTATAAGTGGAATTGTTTTTCTTCATTTTGGGGGAAATTATTCATCACCCCTGAGCATGGAAATACAATGGATTTGTTAAATATTGATTTTATATTCTCTAATTTTGCTGAACTTTTAAATTTGCTCTAATAGTTTTTAAAATTATTTTTTTTGTGGTAAAAAACACATAACCAAAATTCATCATCTCAACCATTTCCAAAGATGCAATTCAGTAATGTTAAATATATTAATGTTGTTGTACAACTAATCTCCAGAAATTTTTTGCCTTGTAAAACTAAAACTCTATACACTCATTAAACTGCCCATTTCTTCACCCCAAAGCTCCTGGAAGGCAAGATTCTACTTTCTATTTTTATGAATTTGACTGTTTCTATGAATTTTATAAGAGTGAAATCACGCAGTGTTTGTTTTTTTGCGACTGGCTTATGTCACTTGGCGTAATATCTTCAATATTTATCCATGTTATAGCATGTGTCATGACTTTCTTCCTTTTCAAGGCTGAAAAATATTACATTGTAGTACGTGCCATATTTTGTTTATCAATTCATCTATTGATGGACACTTGGATTGGGTCCAACTCTTGACTATTGAAAATAGTGCTTCTATAAATACGAGTGTGCAAATATTTCTTCAAGATCCTCATTTCAATATTTTTGGAAGTATACTTTGAAGTAGAATTGCTGGATCATATGTTAATTCTATTTTTAATTTTTTGAGAAATTAAAGTATTGTGTCCTACAGTTGTCTGTACCATTTTGTATTCCCACCAACAAAACACAAGGATTCAACTTCTCTGCGTCCTTACCAACAGTTATTATTTTCTGGGTTTTTTTTTTTTTTTTTTTGATAGTAGTGATCTTAGTAGGCATGAGGTATAGGTAAAATTATTTTTTTCATTTCCCAAATGCTTAGTGATATTGACATCTTTTTATAGACCTGTTTTTCATTTATATTTCTCCTTTGGAGAAATGTCTATTCAAATCTTTTGCTCATTTTATAGTCAGATTGTTTTTATTGTTTAGTTGTAGGATTTCTTCATATATTACAGATCTTAACTCCTTATTAGATATGATTTTCAAACATTTTCTTTCATTCTGTGGGTTTCATTTTCACTGTTAGTTGTGTCCTTTGATGTACAGATTTTTTTTTGCATCATGATATAACCCGACTTGCAATTTGATATAGCCCAAAAATCTATTTCCCTGATGATGAGAGATGTTGAGCATCTTTTCATGTGTCTGTTGGCCATCTGGATGTCTTCTTTGGAGAAATGTCTGTTCACGTCTTCTGCCCACTTTTTAATTGGATTATTTGTTTTTTGGTTGTTGATTTGTAGAAGTTCTTTATATATTTTGAATACTAACCCTTTATTGGATATGTCATTTGCAAATATCTTCTCCCATTCAGTAGATTGCTTTTTAGTTTTGTTGATTGTTTCCTTCGCTGTGCAGAAGCTTTTTATTTTGATGTAGTCACAATAGTTTATTTTGCTTTTATTTCCCTTGCCTCAGGAAACATCTAGAAAAATGTTGCTATGCCCAATGTCAGAGAAATTACTGCCTGTGCTCTCTTCAAGGATTTTTATGGTTTCAGGTCTCATATTTAGTTCTTTAATCCAGTTTGAGTTTATTTTTATATATGGTGTAGGAAAGTGGTCCAACTTATTCTTTTTCATGTAGGTGTACCATTTTCCCAGTGTCATTCAGCACCATTTGTTGAAGAGACTGTCCTTTTCCCATTGCATATTCCTCCTTTGTAGAAGTTTAATTGATTGTATAATTGTGGGGTTTGTTCTGGGTTTTCTCTTCTGTTCTATTGACCTATGTGTCTGCTTTTGTACAAGTACCATACAGTTTTGATCACGACAGCTGTGTAATATACCTTGGAGCCTGGAATTGTGATACCTCCAGTTTTGTTTTTCTTTCTCAAGGTTGCTTTGGCAATTCAGGGTCTTTTGTGGTTCCATACGAATTTTAGGATTGTTTGTTCTACTTCTGTGAAAAATGGTGTTGGTGTTTTGATAAGGGTTGCATTAAATGTGTAGATTGCTTTGGGTAGTATGGACATTTTACTAATATTTTTTCTTCCATTCCATGAGCATACAATGTCTTTCCATTTCTTTGTGTCGTATTCAGTTTCTTTCATCAGTGTTCTGTAGTTTTCAGAGTATAGGTCTTTCACCTCCTTGGCTAAGTTTATTATTAAGTATTTTATTATTTTTGGTGCAATTATAAATGGGATTGTTTTCTTAATTTCTCTTTCTGCTGCTTCATTATTAGTATATAGAAACACAACACATTTCTGTACATTGATTTTGTGTTCTGTGACTTGACTGAATTCATTTATCAGTTCCGGTAGTTTTTTGGTGGAGTCTTTAGGGATATATAATATATATATAATCATGTCTTCTGCAAATAGTGAAAGTTTTACTTCTTCCGTACCAATTTGGATGCTTTTTATTTCTTTTTGTTGTCTGATTGCTGTGGTTAGGACTTCCAGTACTATGTTGAATAAAAGTGGTGAGAGTGAACATTCTTGTCTTATTCCTGACCTTAGGGGAAAAGTTCTCAGTTCTTCTTCATTGAGTATAATGTTCGCCATGTGTTTTTCATATAAGGTCTTTATTATGTTGAGGTATGTTCTCTCTAAACCTACTTTGTTGAGGGTTCTTATCATGAATGGATGTTGCCCTTTGTCAAATGCTCTTTTCTGCATTTGCTGAAATTATTATATGGTTTTTATGCTTTCTCTTATTGATGTGATGTGTCATGTTGATTGATATGCAAATATTGAACCACCCTTGCCTCCCAGACATAAATCCCACTTGATCATGGTAAATGATTTTTTTTTAATGTATTGTTGGATTTGATTGCTAGTATTTTTTTGAGGATTTTTGCATCTATGTACATCAGAGATACTGGCTTGTAGTTCTCTTTTTTTGTGTGGTTTCTTTATCTGGTTTTGATATCAAGGTAATTCTGGCCTCATAGAATGAATTTGAAAGTTTTTCTTTTCTATTTTCTGGAATAGTTTGAGAAAAATATGTTTTAACTCTTCTTTAAATCTTTGGTAGAATTCGCCTGTGAAGCCATGTGGTCCTGGACTTTTGTTTGTTGGGAGTTTTTGGATTACTGATTCAATTTCATTGCTGGTTATCGGTCTGTTCAAAATTTTCTATTTCTTCCTGCTTTAGTTTTGGTAGGTTATATGTTGCTAGGAACTTATGTATTTCCTCTAGGTAGTTTAATTTGTTGGCAAATAAGTTTTCATAGTATTCTCTTACAATTGTTTATATTTCTGCAGTGTTGGTTTTTCTTTCTTCTCTTCTATTAGTGATTTTCTTTATTTCAGTCCTCTCATTTTTTGGATGAGTCTGGCTAGAGGTTATCCTTTAGTTTTGTCTGTCTTTTTTAGATTTTGTTGATCTTTTAAAAAAACCAGCTCCTGGTTTCATTGATCTGTTCTAATGTTTTTTGTTTGTTTCTTTGTTTTTTTAGTTTCTGTACATTTATTTTTTCTCTTATCCTTATTATTTTCTCCCTTCTGCTGTTTTGGGTTTTGTTTGTTTTTCTTTTTCTAGCTCCTTTAAGTATAAGGTTAGGTTATGTATTTGAGATTTTTCTTGCTTCTTGAGGTAGGCCAGTATTACTATATACTTCCCTCTTTGAATTGCTTTTACTGCATCCCAAATGTTTTGGACCATTGGGTTTTCATTTTCATTTGTTTCCATGTAATTTTTTTATTTTATTATGTTATGTTAATCACCATACATTACATCATTAGTTTGTGATGTAGTGTTCCATGATTCATTGTTTGCATATAACACCCAGTGCTCCATTCAGTACGTGCCCTCTTTAATACCCACCACCAGGCTAACCCATTCCCCCACCCCCCTCCCATCTAGAACCCTCAGTTTGTTTCTCAGAGTCCACAGTCTCTCATAGTTTGTCTCCCCCACCGATTTCCCCCCCTTCATTTTCCCTTCCTGCTATCTTCTTCCTTTTTTTTTTTTTAACATTCCATGTAGTTTTTTATTTCTTTTCTGATTTCTTGGTTGATTCATTCACTGTTTAGTAGCATGTTATTTAACCTCCATGAATTTGGGGTCTTTCCAGGTTTTTTCTTACAGTTGATTTCTAGAATTGTAGTCAGAAAAGTTATGAGATATGACTTCAATCTTCTCAAATTTGTTGAAACTTGTTAACTTGTTTCGTGGTCTAACGTGATCTATTCCGAGAATGTTTCATGTGCAGTTGAAAAGAATATGTATTCTGTTGTTTTAGGATGAAATGTTCTGAATATGTCTGTTAAATCCATCTGTCCGAGTGTGTCATTCAAAGTCACTTTCCTTGTTGATTTTTTGCTTAGATGATCTATTGATGTAAATGGGGTGTTAAAGTCTTCTGCTATTATTGTTTTATTATCAGTTAGTTCCTTTATGTTTGTTACTGTTTTATGTATTTGGGTGCATAAATATTTACAATTGTTATATCTTCTTATTGGATTGTCCCCCTTTATTATTGTCTAGAGTCCTTTATCTTTTGTTTTAAAGTCATTTTTTTCTGATATAAAGATCGCTACCCTGGCTTTCTTTTGACATGCATCTGAATGATAAATATTTCTCCATCCCCTCGCTTTCAATCTGCAGGTGACTTTAGATCCAAAATGAGTCTCTTGTAGGCAGCATATAGATGGATCTTATTTTTTTTTTATCCACTTTGTCACCCTATGTCTTTTGATTAGAGCATTTAGTTTATTTACATTCAAAGTATTTTTTGATATGTATTCACTGCCATTTTGCTACTTGTTTTGTGGCTGTTTTTGTAGTTTTTTTCTGATCCCTTCTTCTCTTTCTCTGTTTCATGGTTTGCTGGCTTTCTTTAGTGATATAGTTGGATTCCTTTCTCTTTATTCTTTTCATATTTATTATTGGTTTTTGGTTTGTGGTTACCATTAGGTTTGAATATAACATCTTCTGCCTATAGCAGTCCATACAAAGTTGATGGTCACTAAAGTTTGAACCCATTCTTTACTGCTCCTCCTCTCCCCCATCGCCACCATGTTTTAGGTATATGGTGTCATATTTTACATAGTTTTATTTTGTGAATCCCTTGACTGGTTTTTACAGATATACTTATTTTTACTGCTTTTGTGTTCCTTGCTTTTCACACTCTCACTTATGATCTTTCCTTTTCACTCAGAGAGTCCCTTTTAATATTTCTTAGAGGGCTGGTTTAGTGGTCATGGACTCCTTTAGTTTTTGTCTGTCTCTTTATCTTTCTCATTCTGAATGATAGCCTTGCTGGATAGAATATTCTTGGCTTCTGAGTTTTTCTTTTAGCACTTTGAATATATCATGCCACTCCTTTCTGGCCTGCAAAGTTTCTTCTAAAAAATTTGCTGATAGTCTTAGGGTTTCCCTTGTATTAACTGCTTTCTCTTACTACTTTAAAATTTGTTTCCTTTATCACTATTTTTTGCCATTTTAGTTACCATGTGTCTTGGTGGGGACCTCCTGGTTTTGATCTTGTTGGGGAATCTGGATTTCTGTCTCCTTCCCTAGCTTAGGAAAATTTTCAGCTATTATTTCTTCAGTAAGTTTTCTGCCACCTTTTCTCTCTTCTTCTGGGATCCCTATAATGCAAATATTATTATGCTTGATGGAGTCATTGAGCTCTCTAAGTCTCTTCTCATTTTGCATAATTCATTTTTTCCTCACTTTCTCAGCTTGACTACTTTCCATTACTGTGTCTTCCAGGTAATTCATTCCTCTGCTTCCTTTAGCCTGCTATTTATTCCGTCAGCTGTATTTATTTCATTTATTGTGTTCTTCTCTCTGATTGGTTCCTTTTATCTCTGTGTAAGGGTTTCACTGATGTCCTCTATTCTTTTCTCAAATCCAGTGAGTGTCTTTATGATCATTAAATTCTTTAAATTCTCTATTGGGCATATTACTTATCTCAGTTTTGCTTGTGATTTTGTCCTATTCTTTCATTTGGAGCATATTCCTCTGTCTCCTCATTTTTCTTAATTCTCTGTGTCTGTTTCTGTGTGTTAGGAAAGTCAGCTACTTCTCGGGCTCTTGAAAGTAGTGGGTGGGGCACACACTTTCAAAAAGGTGGCACTGGTCCTTTTTCACAGGGGATATACAGCTGCTGTGGAGACCAGGGCCAGCCAGGGCTGCTCCACAAAGTGTGCCAGAGCCGAGCTCTTTTAGAGCTGAGTGCAGCCGATTTTTACTGGTTGGAAAAACTCACAAAATTCAGTGCCTCTGCTTTCCAAAACCAAATGCTATGGAGATTCATTTTCCCCATGCAGGCTCCCTGGTGTGATAGTCTGTTTCTTACCCTTTCTCCACACTCCCAGCTCCTTCCCTCCTGTGGCCAGACCTGCAGGTTTTAGCTCCCCACCCTATCTCTGCCCTTCTTACCCTCTTCAATGTGGTCTCTTCTCTACTTTTAGTTGTGAAGTTTGTTCTGCCAGTCTTTGGGTTGCTTTTTGGGTTATTTGCACTGATGTGAGTGTTATCTAGTTGTATCTGTGGGATAAGGTGAGTTTAGGATCCTCCTATTCTGTTATCTCTCCCAGATATTCCGATTTATGTCTTTTGATTGGGGAGTTTAATTTATTCACATTTAAAGTAGCTACTAATAGTGAGGAAATTATTATTGCCATTTTTAATCTGTTTTCTCTATATCTTATAGCTCTTTTGTTCCTCATTTCCTTCCTTACTGCTTTCCTTTGTGTTTAGTTGATTTTTGTAGTGACATACTTTAATTCCCTTTTATTTTCTATGCATATTCTGTAGAAATTTTCATTGTGGTTACCATCAGAATTACACGTGACATACTACAGTTATAACATAAATATACTATTGGTTTTTTTTAAAGTTTTTATTTTAATTCCAGTTATTTAACATATTTGAATATACTATTGTTATAAAAATCTATTTTAAATGGATAACAACTTAACTTCAATTGCATAAAGTTTACTCTATTGCAGATCTGCCCCTCACTTTATTTTATTGATGTCACAAATTCTATCCTTTTATATTGCCTATCAACGAACATAAATTTAAATTAATTTTTATGCTCTAGTCTTTTAAATCCTATAAAAGAATGAAAAGTGGATTTATGGACCAAAGTTAAAATAATATGGGGTTTTATAATTGTCCATACATTTACATTTACTGGAGAACATTTTCATATCATTTTGAGTTATTGTCTATTGGCCTTTCACTTCAAATTGAAAGTCTCTCTTTATCATAATTTTCTGTAGGATAGCTATAAAGGTAATGAACTCCTTCACTTTTTGTTTCTCTGGGAATGTCTTAATTTCCTCCCTCATTTTTGAAGGACAATTTTGCCAGGTGTAGAATTCTCATTTGGCAGTTGGTTTTTTTTTTCCCCCACACCTTAAATTTATCAGCCACTCTTCTGTCCTTCAAGATTTCTACTGAGAATTTCTGGTCCTAATCCCTCCTGACAAATACATAGAAGAAAGGAAGTCCATTGTATGGAGTATAAGCATCTTTCCTGCAGCTTCAGTTCTAGGCCTCAGTTTGCTTTTTCCTCAAATACCCTGCACCAGAAGGCTTGGTCTGCCACAGGCATTTTTGATGGTGTCTATGTAAATAACTCAAAGAGCTAGTGTAAGCATACTATTCAGTTTACTATAAAAAAGGAGTATTTTCTCTACTTGTGACATGTGGGTTCTTCAGTTAACTAACATAACATAATAAAAAAATTAAAATAAATAAACGAATATCAAACAAAAAAAATTTGGCACAAAACATTACTAGTCTCAAAGTTTCTTTCTAAATCCTGGGCTTCCTCACTGCTAAATATAACACATAGGATTAAGGTGGCAAATGCCTACCAAACACACAACTTAACTGCAGGTAGTTTAAATGTTTTATCCCTATTCATCACACATATATAAGATACACACTATACTTCTCATATAAAGAAAACTGTGGATTCAAACTTTATGATTGAATACTGAGTCAAGGTTACTCAGTAATAGATAGGATTTGTACTTGGGTTTTTCAACTGCCAGAGCTCTTTCCACTGAGTCAGACTGAAGAAGATTAGTTAATAAAGGAGAAAATAATAATGAATAAATCTCTCCCTCTTTTTTTCTTTTTAAAGATTTATTTATTTGAGAGAGAGAGAGTATGAGCAAGGGGAGGGGCAGAGGGAGAGGGAAACAAGCAGACTGCCGGCTAAGCAGGGAGCCTGACACTGGTCTTAATCCCAGGACCCTGAGATCATGATCTGAGCCAAAACCAAGAGGTGGACGCTCAACCAACTGAGCCACCCAGGTGCTCCCTTTTCTTTAAAAGCCTCCAGTGTCTCTCAAATATCTCTGATGGAAAGAACAAATTTTTACCATATAATTTAAGGCAGTGTCCCATCCTGTTTCAACTTCATTCCCCAGAGTTCTCTCTCCTGCTCTAAAAAAAAATGGGTTCTGGAGACCTAACACACAGGATAGTTATTATAGTCGACAATACTGTTTTATAAACCTTAAAGCTGCTAGGAGACTAGATTCTCACAAGAAGAAGAAGAAGAAGGAGAAGAAGAAGAAGAAGAAGAAGAAGAAGAAGAAGAAGAAGAAGAAGAAGAAGAAGAAGAAAAGGAAGGAGGAGGAGGAAGATATTTTAGGTGATGTGATAGAGGTGTTAGCTAATACTGCATTGGTAATCATATTGCAATATGTTAATGTACCAAATCAACCAAATATCTCTGATGGAAAGAACAAATTTTTGCCATATAATTTAAGGCAGTGTCCCATCCTGTTTCAACTTCATTCCCCAGATTCTCTCTCCTGCTCTAAAAAAAAATGAGTTCTGGAGACCTAACACACAGGATAGTTATTATAGTCGACAATACTGTTTTATAAACTTTAAAGCTGCTAGGAGACTAGATTCTCACAAGAAGAAGAGGAAGAAGAAGAAGAAGAAGAAGAAGAAGAAGAAGAAGAAGAAGAAGAAGAAGAAGAAGAGGAAGAAGGAGGAGGAAGATATTTAAGTGATGTGATAGAGGTGTTAGCTAATACTGCATTGGTAATCATATTGCAATATGTTAATGTACAAAATCAACATGTTGCTCACCTTAAATTTACACAGTGTTATATGTCAATTATATCTCAATTACAAAAACATATTTGCATCCTGTCCTCTTAAGTTTCCTTAAACCTGGCTGCCCTTGAGACTCATCTGGGAGCTTTTACAATGTACTAATGCCCAGGATGAATCTACTAACAATCAATTCACAGTTTTGACTGCAGGACAAGATATTCATACTCTTGAAGTTTCCCATGTAATTCTAGTATGCCTGTAGTTTTTTTTTTAATATTAAATGCTTAGGTCATTAATTATCTAATTATCATTCCCAAACTCTTCTTTTTCTTGCTTGATCCTCTTGCCCTTTTCCCACTCATTTAGAAAGCTTTCACATACCTTCTTTATCTTAGGATCTACGATGCTTCCCCATACGTCTGGGGATCAAGTTGTCCTCAAATTTTCTGTTTAGGAAGATCTCTTGAGAAGTATGTGTGACCTACTTTACAGCCCCAAGGAAGGACAAGAATATCTCTGTGTCTTATCTGCCCTGGGCCATCAATCTTATCCCGTCAATCTCCTCAACAGCAAACAAATTAAAAAAACTTGGCTGGAAGGAGATGGCTGAGGAGGAAATGTGAACAAGGTAGCCATAGTCTCCAGAGCTGTTGACACCACTCCCTGTTATCTCTCTGTGTCAGGTGGGTCATGTGGGGGATCTAGGGAGGTGGCCCTGGTGTGTAGCACCGCTATGAAGATTGCTCCAGGTCTGTCTTTCCAGAGATATCTGTTCCTATTTCCTGAGGAAAATAACTGAGATTCAAATGTGTAGTTTTTAAAAAAATGCAGCCAGGCTTTTTCTGGGCTGAGTACAAGTTGGGAGAATAACCTCAGTCCTCCCATTTTGTTAATAGATATTTTGGAGGGCTTTCTTGTATATCTTTTGGGGGTGGGGGACTTCCAAGTGATGAGACTTTATGTTTTACTGAATCATAGGGTTGTAGGAAGGTAAAAGGGGATAGTAATCTAGGAGGTTGGAACAATTCATTTAGAAATAAGAAACATTTGAAAACTGGGTCTTTTGGGAATCCAATTTAGCGTGTATCAATGTTACAAACGTTCTTAAAGGTTTCTCTCACAGACTTGATAAAATGTCCCTCTTGTCATCAAGAATCAAAGTTTTTTGATCATTGCCTTCTTATTTCCTTATTATTCTGGTGAGTAAATTTTTATTCCTGGGTGAAACACTACATATCCTAGGAAAAAAATGCAAGAAGCAACTGTTATAATTTTGGAAAAGAGAAACTGATTTTTATGGAGTTTAGAATTCATAAACCAGTAAAATGAAACAGGCACATGATCCAAATGCTTTAAATTACTTTTGTTATTCTCATTTCCCACATTAGAGAAGTTGCAATGGAATGGTAGATTACAATAGGCAGTAGTTTTTAGGTCTTTGTTCATCTGTAACTCAAGAACTTCAACTAAATTCTCTTTCCTTTTTGGTCCCAGATTTCATGATTACTAAGTGCAAAAATGTAGGAAGAATGATGTCTTCTAGGTCTGACATTCCTTGACAATCTGATTTGTTGTTTGCCAGCTCTGAGTCTACTAAGTTAAGGCTTTGTATAGAGGAGAACTCATTGATTCTTTTTTTCTAACAACTTATCTACTGATGAAGCTCAAGGTTGTCCATGAATTTCAGAATAAGGTAGTTGTGAGGTATCATTTGGAGCCCCCCAAATAGGGCAAAGTACTGCTTAATTCTTCCTACTTAAGTAAATGCATGCAAAGCATTTTCTTCCTTGACACTAAGATAGCTCCTTTAAAAATGTATATAAAAAATAATATCTTTAAGCAGAGTATGAGGTGTTATTAAGAAATAGCATACACACTGGTTTTCCACATAGCTAGATTAATTTGGAAATTAAATTTTTAAAGGATTTGTCTCATTATAAGTTTTTTTTAACTACTGCCACAAAATTCTCATTTATTATGTGCAGTGAGTAAGCAATTTATGTCAATTTCTGCTGCAAATATATTTGGATGCCTCTTATCAGACTATGTTTTTTGTTTGTTTGTTTGTTTGTAACTTTTTCTTCTCTGCTTTGGTTGCAGAAAATGGATTTGTAAAACCATCCAAGAACAAGGTTTCAGTAAGTTATTACTGATTGATTTGGAAGTAAAAAAAGATAAAATTTTAACCTTATTTTATTGAAATATTTAACACTAAATTTACCAAATGTACAACAGAATGAGGTTTCAAAATTAAAAAAAATATTTATATTTTTATTATACTAAATTCAAGAAATATAACCTAGCCAGCAATACAAAACCATCTGCCACTACCTACCTTATTATATAAGATGATAAAAGGCATATACTTCTATCCCAAGATTCTATTTATTGGCAATAAGATGCGTTGTGCACAAGAATCTGAGAAAGAGGACACCTGGGTGGCACAGTAGGTTAAGTGTCTGCCTTTGGCTCAGGTCATGATCCTGGGGTCCTGGGATTAAGTCCCACATCGGACTCCCTGCTCAGCGGGGAGCCTGCTTCTCCCTCTGCCTCTGCTGATCCCCCTCCTTGTGCTCTCTCACTCTCTGTCAAATAAATAAATAAAATCTTTTTTAAAAAAAGAATCTGAGAAAGAGAAAAGCGTGTTGGAGTAAAATTATTCATCCTCATAAAACAAGTTAAAAAAATGAACCACCAAATGATAAATTTAATGTTAAAAGATAATGACTTCCATATATTCACATAGTAGAATATTACATAGAGATGAAAATAAATGAACCATAGATCTAAACAATATCAGCATATATATAATAAGATCACAAAGGAGTGTAAAAAGCAAGTCATATAAGAATATATGTAGTATTGTTTTCTTTGTATAAATTACTAAGATACCCTAAACATATATATGAATACATGTATAAATTTGAAATGTATAAATATTGACGGTTAGTGAATATATTTATTGATATGCGGTGAAATTACAGAGGAATGCAGGAAATAACAGAAAATTCAGTTTGGTGATTTCCTCTAGTAAAGGGGGTTGGAGGAGATGTGATCTGCTGGGGAAGATCATGAGTGTGGGTATGGATTTCCAACATAATAAAAATACTTATGCCAATTACTTGGCCCTTATCTTAGTAGACGGTTTATATATTTAAAGAAATGGTAATTTTTAAAACTTTCTCCTAGGTTGTATGTACACAGATATTTGTCTTTGTACCTATATACTGATTATATTTACCCTATTGTGTATGTGTGACATTTCATATAAAAATGAATATTATTCATATGTTCATTATTCAATAAACTTATGTTGTCTTTCTGTTTTACAGTCAATATGTGAAGTGTATGATAATCTGGCACAAATTTGCACCAGAAAATGTTATCCAGTCTGTGCAACCAATGGCCAAACTTACTGGAATAAATGTGTTTTCTGCCTTGTTGTGATGTAAGACCGCAGTAGCAAACGTGTGCTTTCTAAGTAATGAAATGCCAATTACAAAATCTTCATACATCTATGTTGCTGATACTCTAAATACAGAATACACAGAAAATAACTAATATTTCTGTAAAAGTCAAAGAAACACACTTGTATCTTTCCTTGAAATTCTTATTTCTAAAAGTTTCGTGTTTGAGCTCTCAGACCATAATCATGCTGGGTGTTCTACAAACATATAAATCAATTAATTTAACTGACTATGAATTACTAATGACAGATGCGCAGCCAATATGACATAATTCCAAAGCTCTGATGCTATTCAGCAGATCTCTGCTATACTCTAAAATCCATCAAATGAGCCTAGTCTTGCTGGAAAGAAACTCCTCTGATGGTCAGGTTTGTCCCCTGAACTTCATGAGAACTTTTCAAACCTTCCTCAGACTACAGAGCATTCTAGTACACTTCCACCAAAACTTTCTTCTCTTTCTCCTTTACCCTGAAGGAATTTGTGGTCTAATGGCTCTGCCAAGCTTTCGTGGCTTGTCCACATTTTTTTTCTCATAATTATAATCCCAACAGCCATCTGTTTCTCAAGAACCACTCTCACAATCCCTTATCCTTTCCTTTCTCAGGCAAGAGCTGGTTTCCAGCCTGAAGGCAGGGCTGAGCAAGTAAGAAGGGTCAGTATCCTTAGAACAGGGGAACCTGGATGGCTCAGTAGGTTAAGCCTCAACTCTTGATTGATTTCGGCTCAGGTCATGATCTCAGGGTCATGATCTCAGGGTCATGAGACTGAGCCCCACATTGGGCTCCGTGCTAGGCATGGAGAACGTGGATGCAAATATGTTTTTGTAATTGAGATATAATTGACATATAACACTGTGTAAATTTAAGGTGAGCAACATGTTGATTTGGTACATTAACATATTGCAATATGTTCTGCCCTTCACCCCCCACCCTGTGCATACTCTCTTGCTCTCTCTCTCTTAAAAAAAAAAAATCCTCATAGCAAAGACCAGCCAACTTGGGAGCAGGCAGAGCCCAGAAGTTTCTAGAAGTGAAGCACAGTGTCTCCCTGGAGTCCACGTTCCAGACTTCTTCATGAAAAAGCACTTTGTGCACGTCTCAAGAGTTTAATGTGTTCTTTTAATAATTTTTTTTCTTTCTCTTCCTTTCTACAGAGAAAATGGTAATAAATTTAAATTGTCTCATTTTGGTGAATGCTGACTTTTGATGGAGTTATATTTTTGTAGGGATTTTATTGTAATACCATTTTGCAGTGACTTCTACAGTGAATTAGAGTTTTTAAATGGAATCATTTCTCTAATTTCTCTTTCTACAGTTGCATTGTTAGTGTATAAGAAAGCAACCAATTTCTGTGCATTGACTTTGTATCCTGCCACATTACTGAATTGCTGTATGAGTTCTAGTAATTTGAGGGTGAAGTCTTTTGGGTTTTCCACATAAAGGATCATGTCATCTGCAAAAAGAGAGAGTTTGACTTCTTCTTTGCCAATTTGAATACTTTTATTTCTTTTTGTTGTCTGATTGCTGTTGCTAGGACTTCTAGTACTATGCTGAACAATAGTGGCGAGAGTGGGCATCTTTGACGTGTTCCTGATCTTGAGGGAAAGGCTCTCAGCATTTCCCCATTGAGGATGATATTGGCTGTGGGTTTTCCATAGATGGATTTTATGAACTTGAAACTTGAATTTTCCTCTATCCCTGTACTCTGAAGAGTTTTAATCAGGAAAGGATGCTCTATTTTGTCAAATGCTTTTTCTGCACGAATTGAGAGGACCATATGGTTCTTCCCTCTCTTCTTATTAATGTGTTCTATCACATTGATTGATTTGTGAATGTTGAACCACCCTTGCATCCCAGGGATAAATCCCACTTGGTCGTGGTGGATGATCCTTTTAATGTATTGTTGGATCGTATTAGCTAGGATTTTGTTGATAATTTTGGAATCCATATTCATCAGGAATATTGGTCTGAAATTCTCCTTTTTGATGGGGTCTTTGCTTGGTTTGAGGATTACGGTAATGCTGGTCTTATAAAATGAGTCTGAAAGCTTTCCTTCTGTTTCTATTTTTTGAAACAGCTTCAGGAGAATATGTATTATTTCTTCTTTGAATGTTTGGTAGAATTCCCCAGGGAATCCATCAGGCCCTGGACTCTTGTTTTTTGGGAGGTTTTTGAACACTGCTTCAATCTCATTACTGGTTATTGGCCTATTCAGGTTGTCAATTTCTTCCTGTTTCAGTCTTGGTAGTTTATAGGTTTCCTGGAAGGCATCCATTTCTTCCAGGTTGCTTAATTTACTGGCATATAGTTGTTGATAATAATTTCTATTTCCTTGGTGTTAGTCTTGATCTCTTCCCTTTCATTCATAATTTTATTAATTTGAGTCCTTTCTCTTTTCTTTTGGATAAGTCTGGCCAGTGGCTTATCGATCTTATTAATTCTTTCAAAGAACCAGTTTCTAGTTTCATTGATCTGATCTATTGTGTTTCTGGTTTCTAATTCTTTGATCTCTGCTCTAATCTTAATTATTTCTCTTCTAATGCATGGCTTAGGCATCGTTTGTTGCTTTTTCTCTAGTTCTTTAAGACGTAAAGTTAGCTGGTGAATTTGGGAGTTTTCTATTTTTTTGAGTGAGGCTTGGATGGCTATGTGTTTCCCCCTTAGGACTGCCTTTGCAGTATCCCATAGGTTTTGGACTGATGTGCTTTCATTCTCATTGGTTTCCATGAATTGTTTAAGTTCTTCTTTGATTTCCTGGTTGGCCCAAACATTCTTGAGCAGAGTGGTTTTTAGCTTCCAAGTGTTTGAATTTCTTCTAAATGTTTTTCTTGTGATTGAGTTCCAGCTTTAAAGCATTATGGTCTGAGAATATGCAGGGAATAATCTCAGTCTTTTGGTATCAGTTGAGACCTGATTTGTGACCCAGTATGTTGTCTATTCTGCAGAAAGTTCCATGTGTGTTTGAGAAGAATGAGCATTCTGCTGTTTGAGGGTGGAATGTTTTGTATATATCTATGAGGTCCATCTGGTCCAGTGTGTCTACTCTTGTTTCTTTGTTGATTTTCTGCTTAGATGATCTGTCTATTGCTGAGAGTGGAGTATTGAGGTCTCCTACAATTAACATATTATTATCAATATGACTCTTTATTTTGGTTAACAGTTGACTTATATAGTCGGCTGCTCCCATGTTGGGGGTGTAGATATTTACAATTGTTAGATCTTGTTGGATGGACCCTTTACGAATGATATAGTGTCCTTCTGTGTCTCTAACTACAGTCTTTAGTTTAAAATCCAATTTGTCTGATATAAGAATTGCTACCCCAGCTTTCTTTTGAGGTCCATTGGCATGGAAGATGGATCTCCATCCCTTCACTCAGTCTGGATGTATCTTTAGGTTCAAAATGAGTCTCTTGTAGACAGCATATGGATGGGTCCTGTCGTTTTATCCAATCTGTAACCCTGTGCTATTTTTTATGGGAGTATTTAGGCCATTCACATTGAGAGTGATTATTGAAAGATATGAATTTATTGTCATCATGTCCTTGTTTCAACAGATTGTCTCTGTAAATTTCTGTTCTACATCACTCTTGGGGTTTTTCTCCTTTTATAGAACCCCCTACCCCCTTAACATTTCTTGCAGAGCCGGCTTAATGGTCACATATTCTTTCAGTTTCTGCCGGTCGTGGAAGCTCTGCATCTCTCCATCCATTCTAAATGACAGCCTTGTCGGATAAAGTATTCTTGGCTGCATGTTCTTCTCATTTAGTACCCTGAATATGTATTGCCAGGCCTTTCTGGCTTGCCAGGTCTCTGTGGATAGGTCTGACGTTATTCTGGTGTTCCTCCCTCTGTACGTAAGGAATCTCTTCCCCCTAACTGCCCTTAAGATGGTTTCCTTGGTTCTAAGATTTGCAAGTTTTACTATTACATGCCAGGGCATTGGTCTATTTTCCTTAATCTTGGGAGAGATCCTCTCTGCCTCTAGGACACAAATGTTTGTTTCATTCCCCAGATGAGGGAAGTTCATAGCTATGATTTGCTCAAATATATCTTCTAGTCCTCTCTCTCTCTCCACCCCCTCAGGGATCCCAATAATTCTGACAGTGGAACATTTCATGGTGTCACTTATTTCTCTAATTCTGTTTTCATGGATTTTGAGCTGTTTCTGCCTGGCCTCCTCTTTTTCCTTCTTTTCTATCAGTTTGTCTTCTAGATCACTAATTTGTTCTTCTGCCTTGTTTACCCTAGCTGTTAAGAGTATCTAGATTGACTGGATCTCATTGATAGCATTTTTAAGTTCTGCCAGTTCAGCTTTCATTTCTGCCCTTAGAGAGTCTATGTTGCCTTTAATCGATTTCTCCATTCTAGCTATCGTCTTCATAACTGTTACCCTGAAGTCCATTTCCAACATCTTGGTTATATCTGTAACCATTTGTAAATCTGTAGCAGAAGTCACAGTCTCTGAGTCTTTCCTATTTTGGGGGTTCCTCCTCTTAGTCATTCTTGAAACCAACAGCCTGTGATATTCTGTTTGTAGAGATCCAGATATATCTTCTTATATCTCAGGCTGATTTCGTGGATGTTCAGAGTGGTCTGGTCAATATCCTGCTCAATTCAGGGGACCAGTTGGAATAGGGTCCCCTACTCCTCTGCCATCTCTCCCTTGTCCTGCTTTTATTTATTTTTTAATTTAAATTCAATTTGCCAACATATAATACATCATTAGTTTTTGATGTCAATCGGGGAAAGACAAAATTCATATGGTTTCACTCATATGTGGAACATAAGGAATAGTGTGGAGGACCGCAGGGGAAGGGAGGGAAAACTGAATGGGAAGAAATCAAAGAGGGAGACAAACCACGAGAGACTCTTGGCTCTGGGAAACAAACTGCAGGTTGCGGAAAGGGAGGTGGGTGTGAGGGGGTGGGGTAACTGGGTGATTAAGGAGGAATTAAGGAGGGCACATGATATGGTGAGCACTGGGTGTTATATGCAACTAATGAATCAAGAATCAGAAACTTTTGTTGAGAGTTTCAATTATGGCCATTATAGTGAGTGCATTTTTTTTTTTTTGTAATGTTAAAAACACTTTATTCAAGTGCTCGCTTCGGCAGGACATATACTAAAAACACTTTATTCAAGATACTAAATTTACATATATACACTATGGCTTTAATTAAGAAAATATAAAGAAAAATTCATAGAAGATAATATTCCAAATATTAAAGTTGTTGCTTCTTGGTGATAGAGTTATATTATGTTTACTTTTCCAGCTTTCTGAATCGTTCATCTTAATGAGAAACATGTATTTACTATCATAAGGGAAAAAAATAATCCTCAATAAAGCAACAAAATATCTAAAGGCTTTTAATGCTAAATAATCTAATTTTATCTAACTTAACATTCCCAGGGATATATACACCAAAGTGCTTCCTCCATTTCCCAGGTTGACATTTTGAGTTAGGCTGGCTTTATGAAGATCCAGGGAGGAATAGAAAGCTTTCTGGGTGCTCTGTCATCAAGCTGAATACCTTCAGCTTGCACAGCCATGATTGCTATCCATCCCACAATGCTTTCTAAACTACCAAATAAGCATATTGATCTTGGCTGTCCTGAACCTGGTTACTCCTTTACAAACATCCTAATGCTGCTTAGTTCCTCTGACACCAGTGTAGAGCTATTACAACAAACTCTACAAGGCACATATTACAAAGTAGTTTTGTGTTTTGATGATGATTACCAAAGTCTCCACATCACTCAAAATTGTAAATGCCACTTGGTTAGCACATAACTAACTGGAATTCCAGCCCAAATTAATGTTTTCCATTCATCCAAGTACGAATGAATCAACTGTGCGTATGGCATCATTCCGGGTCCCACCAAAGAGCTCAAACTCTTAAAATGAATTATGTACCCATAATACAGGAAGCTAAGTGTCTTAACAGAGCCATTCATGGAAGGGTCTGAAGGAGTTTGGAAATGAATGTTTTTTTTCCATCTCTGTGAAAAAAGTTGTTTTAGAGAGATAGCCAATATTGACCACAGGGCTATCAATCGATTATGGAACCCATGTTAATGGAGGCACAGTTTGCCTTAGGACAAGTATCTAGTGGCCAAAATCAAGGAAAGAGCTTTTCCACTTTTCCCATACCTACCTTCTATCTGGCTGTTTGTTCACTTCCCAAATTCCTCTTGTCTTTACTTTCAGGACACCTATACAAAAATTATATACTGTGTTTTAAAAGATGCCTCAGGCAATCACCAATACAGAAGGCAAGGGCACTATCACTCAACTTAACACTTTTCAGATCCAGAAATATCTAAATATCACAATGTTAAGTTAGGTAAAATTAGATTATTTAACATGGCATTGTACTTGTAAGCCCTACAAGAAAATGTAAATAAGTAGAAGAACATGGCATTTATAATTGGAAGGCTCAAAATAGTAAAGATGTCAATTTTTCCTAAAGTGACTCAGAATCAAGAAAAAAAATCTGTCAAAATCCCAGCAAGATTTTCTGTAGATAAAACCAAGTTTATCTTAAAATTTATATGAAATTATGAAGAACTAGAATTGCTAAGATGAAGAAACAATTTGGAAAAGTCAAAATACCTGATTTTGAGTCTTAGTATCTATTTATTATATAGATATAATAATTAAGACAGTGTCGTATTGGTGGATATGCATATTCAATATCTGTGTATGTTTAATGTGTACATTCTATTCCATTCATATGTAAATATGTATATTGTAGAGAGCAAAATGGAGTCTTTCATGTCAAGCAGGGACCTGTGTCAAGCAATGACACAAGTAGTTAAAGGTACTGGAGCTATGAGATATCAATATTGAGACATTACCAAGACCAGAGTCAGCTGACACGCCAGAACTGATAAAGAGGAGGTCTGCGGGGGCCCAAGACCAATTAAATCCCTTTCAAAAGGATTTTGGCAACAAACTGCCAGACTCTTCAGACATGATCTCTCTATGTCTGACCATTTTAAAAATGGCAGCTGCCCCTGGAGGCTCTGCCCGATTGATGTCCATAGAGAACCAAGATCCTCCACTGCTTGAACATCAAAAGCAGTTAAGTGCCGAGAGCTGACCTGGACCAGACTGAGGCCTATGTCAACTGCGGGCCCACCAACTGACTTCACATTTGGTTTGTTCACTCCCTACACCCTTCTGGTATCTTGTTTGTTGTGTGGCTTGTCTTCTGTCCTGCTCTGTGTGCTGTGCAAGAAGCCAAATTTAATCACATGGTAAATTGTCATTGACTTTAGAATTCTGAACCTGCTTTATAATTGTGATTTAACTTTGCTTTATGATTGGATAAAGCTGACATTGTGGAAAGACACCACTTGTGTGTGCGCCTTTATAATGGGCTCATGACAATTGTGTCCCACATGTTCTCTTAGTTCTTATAAAAACCTCACTAGACATTGTCTCCATTCTTTAGCAATGAAAGTGAGATGGGGAGTTTCACAATATTTAAAACTGGCTATTTTGGTAATGAAAAGGCAATTTTAATAGAACTATTCTATTACTTTTAAAATAGATTCATTGAGATATTTACTTAGCAAAAAAATCATTCTTAGGTATAACATGTTTGTAAATATACAGAGATACATAACCATCACCACAATCTAATTTTAGGTTATTTACATTACCCCAGAAAAGCTTCTTCTAACCTGACTGTAGGTAATCTGTCTTCCCATTCCCACTGAAGGCAACCACTAATCTGCTCCCTATTGTTTTGTCTTTTCTGGACATTTCACATAGATAGAGTGAAGCAATACATAGGTGTTCATAATTGCTTCTTTCACTAAGCATAATGATTTAGAAGTTCATATACTTCAAATAATCTATAAGGAGTTCATTATTTTTACATGATAAATGGGATATTCCGTTTGGTATGGATGAACCAAATTGTGTTCACTTACCAGTTGATGGGCACTTGGATTGTTTCTGCTTTTCGGTTATTATGAACAATGTTATTAAGAATATTAGTGGGGCGCCTGGGTGGCCGGTTGAGCATCTGCCTTCCACTCAGGTCATGACCCCAGGGTCCTGAGATCAAGCTCTCTGTGGGGCTCCCTGCTCAGCAGGGAGTCTGCTTGTCTCTCTCTCTTCCTCTGCCCCTCCCCTCTGCTCTCACATGCATGCTCTCTCTCTCTCTCAAGTATATAAATAAAATATTTTTAAAAAGAACATTAGTATGCAAGTATTTGTACGGACATATGGATTTTGTTTCCTTTTCTTTTGGGTGAATAACAGGAGTGGAATGGATGGTTCATATGGCAGGTGTATGTTGAACTTAAGAACTTGTTATCCAAAGTGGCTTCTCATGTTCTCTCTAGCAATGCATGAGGTTACACTTTGTCTAAACTTTGTCTACACCCTCTTGAACACATTTTTAAATTTTCCTTTTTTAGATTATGGCCATTTTGGCATTTATTATTTTCATAATACCATTTAAATCATTAAATGAAATCAGTGTATATACCTTATGGTCATAATTTTTAAAAAATATCAAATCTAAATAAAAGATAGTATATCAAAATATTAAAATTGGTTGCATCTGGGTGATAGAGTTAAGGTTTTCTTTTTTCTTTTTTTGCATTTTTGTTTCTCTTTTTTTCTCTTTGTAATGAAGATATATTTACCATCACACTGGAAAAATTAACTTCAATAAATAAAAAAAAAGTGTCAATGTATTTTATTGCTAATCTGACCTAATTTTACCCAATTTAACATTCCCCAAAAGTGACCAAAGTTTCCCCACCCGTCCCCAGATCGACATGCAAAGTAATCATTGCTTTTATTAAGCTCCAGGGAAGAAATGAAAAGAATTCTGGGCACGCTTTCAAACCAGCAGGATGTCAGGATACAGTCATTATTGCCATCCGCTATGGACTGAATGATCGTGTCCTCCGAAATTCATATGTTGAAATCTTAATGCCCAAGATGATGGTGCAGAGAGGTGGGGCTTTTGGGGGAGATGGCATAAGGACAGAATCCTCCTGATCAGGATTCCTGCTCTTACAAAAGAGACCCTAGAGCACTTACTTGCCCTTCTGCTATGTGAGGTTACAGTGAGAAGGTGGCCATCGAGGAAGCTGGGTCTCACCAGACACTGAATCTCCTGGCACCATGACCTTGGACTTCCCAGCCTCTGGAACCATGAGAAAGAAATATTGGTGTTTATAAAACACCTAGTTTGTGGTATTTTTGTTATAGCAGCTAAGACACCATCCATTCCATAATGCTTTTTAACCAGTAAGTGGACACTCAGAAATTAGCTTTTCTGATCCATTTTGTTCTTCTACAAGAGGCTTCTGGGTGCTGTAGCCCTCCAACTCCTCTATATTAGAGCTATTACATGGTATAAGGCACGTAGTTGCAAGTAGTTTTGTGTTTTGCTGATCATTGCAAAAGCCACCTCACTGGACACAATTGTAAGTGGCAGTTGGTACCTAAACTGGGAACCTTGTCCAAAACAATATTTTCAATTTATACAACAAATATTAATTGTGAAACCTGAGATTATAGAGTAAGAGTTGGATATAGAACCCAAAGGTCTAGGGGGAACAGAATGGCTTAAGAAAAGTGTTTTGTGGCCAGACCAAGGAAATACCCCTGTGTTTCCCTTCACCTAACATCCAACTCAAATGCATTTGCCCTGCTCCTTCTTCATAGTCACCACCAAGACCCCTCTTGCCTCTAGTTACTCTCCAGATACATATACAAAGTCTAGATATCCTGAACTGAACAGATGCTTCAGATAAACATCAGGCCAAATGCAGGTAGAGAGTATACTTTAACAAAACTGTCCAGTATGAAAAATCCAAAGTATACTAACCAGAGTTTTATTTGTTCTATACCATGACATGGCACTTAAAATTCATACATACTTTGAGCTAATAATATTTAATAAAAGAGGTTTTTTGGCGGAGCAAGTGGGCGGAGGAATAGGAGACCTGGATTTCATCTGGTCTCAGGAATTCAGCTGAATAGGGATCAAACCATTCTGAACACCTACAAACTCAACAGGAGATCGAAGAGGAGAGTAGCAACAACTCTCTGAACAGGGAAGCGACCACTTACTGGAAGGTAGGACGTGCGGAGAAGTGATTCTGAGGCGATATTCGGGAGGATAGACGGCGGGGGAGGGGGCCTCTGCCGCTTCTGGCAAGTGATAGAACCGCGGAGCACAAAATTGGAACTTTTAGAAGTTGGCTCCGCGGAGGGATGTCGCTCCAGTGGCTAAGCTGGGGGTGGAACCCTTGCGGGACAGTGTGGTCTCAGGACCCTCGGGGTCACAGAAAGACCGGGGGAGCCTGAGTGCGGCAGAGCTCCCAGGTTTCGGAGCGGGAAAGCCAGCTGCAGAGACGGAGCCGAGGCGCGGGCTCTCAGCTCGGGGTTGCCATAAACCGTGATCCGCGGCATAGTCAGGCCACTTCTCCTCCAGTAGGGACCCAACAAGTGACAGATCCGGGGAGACTCCCCTTCCTCCCCCGGGAGGAGTGGCGCAGGAACGCACCGCAGGGATCTGCTGGGTTTGGAGACTCCACACAGTGTCGGGTGCCAGAGATAGCAACGCTTGGTCACAGGCCGGGTGAGCACGGAGTGCGGCCAGAGACCGGGGAGACAGGAGTGACTGCTTTTCTCTGGGGGCACACTGAGGAGCGGGGCCCTGAGTTCTCAGCTCCTCTGGATGGAGAGTGGGAGGCTGCCATTTTCACTCTCGTCCTCCAAAGCTGTACCGAGAGCTTGCAGGGAACAAAAGCTCCCAAGAGCAAACCCGAGCAGCTTGCTTAGCCCAGACCGACAAGGGTGGGGCAATTCCGCCTCTGGCAAAGACATTTGGGAACCACGGCAACAGGCCCCGCCCCCAGAAGATCAGTAAGAACAGCCAGCAAGCCAAGACCAAGTTTACCGATCAAGGAGAACGGGAGAACCCCAGTGCTAGGGGAATACTGCACATAGAATTCATGGCTTTTTTTTACCAGGATTCATTAGTTTTTCAAAGTTAATTTTTTTAACTGTTTTTTTTTTTTAATTTTTCTTCTTCCTTTTGTCAACCAACATCTTATCAATCCTTCTTTTTAAAAAAAACATTTTTCTATTTTTCATTTTTAGAGTCATATTTTAGCCCTTCATAGTAGTTACCCTTATTTTTGGCATATATATCTAAATTGTTCTCTCTTTAAAATTTTGAGATACAGTTTCTTCTAACAGATCAAAATATACCCTAAATCACTAGTGTATGGCTTTGTTCTAGTCTCCTGCCTGATCACATTCTCTCCCTTTTTTTTTAAATCTTCTTCTTTCTTTTTTCAAACAACTTCTTATCATCAATTCCTTTTATAAAATCTTTTATAATTTTCATCTTTACAGTCATCATCCATCCCTTCATTGTATCAACCCTTATTTTGTACATATATAAGTCTTTCTTCCTTTAAAATTTTAGGAGGCACTTTCTTCTAACAGGCCAAAATACGCCCAAAATCTAGTGTGTGGCACTGATCTATGCACTAGCCTGATCATATTTGATCATATTCTGTTTTTTTTTGTTTTGTTCTGTTTTTGTTTGTTTTTATCTTTATCTTTTTCTTTTTCTTTTTTTTTCCCTTTCTTTTTTCTTTCTTTCCTTTTCTTTTCCTCTGGTTTCAGGTCTTTTCTGATTTGTAAAGAGTATATCTGCTGGGGATGTTGTTAACCTGTTAGCATTTTGTTCTCTCATTCATCTATTCTCCTCTGGACAAAATGACAAGACAAAAAAAAAATCACCTCAGCAAAAAGAACAAGAGGTAGTACCGTCTGCCAGGGACCTACTCAATATGGACATTAGTACGATGTCGGACCTAGAGTTCAGAATCATGACTTTAAAGACACTAGCTGGGCTTGAAAAAAGCGTGGAAGTTATTAGAGAAACACTTTCTGGAGAAATAAAAGAACTAAAATTTAACCAAGTCAAAATCAAAAAGGCTATTAATGAGGTGCAATCAAAAATGAGGGCACTAACTGCTAGGATAAATGAGGCAGAAGAGAGAATCAGCGATATAGAAGAGCAAATGATGGAAAATAAAGAGGCGGAGCAAAAGAGAGGTAAACAACTACAGGATCACGAGGGCAGAATTCGAGAGATAAGCGATACAATAAAATGAAACAACATTAGAATAATTGGGATCCCAGAAGAAGAAGAAAGAGAGAGAGGGGCAGAAGGTATATTGGAGCAAATAATAGCAGAGAACTTCCCTAATGTGGGAAAGGAAACAGGCATCAAAATCCAGGAGGCCCAGAGAACCCTCCTCAAAATCAATAAAAATAGGTCAACACCCCAACATCTAATAGTAAAACTTACGAGTCTCAGAGACAAAGAGAAAATCCTGAAAGCAGCTCGGGAGAAGAGATATGTAACCTACAATGGTAGAAACATTAGATTGGCAACAGACCTATCCACAGAGACCTGGCAGGCCAGAAAGGACTGGCATGATATCTTCAGAGAACTAAACGAGAAAAATATGCAGCCAACAATCCTATATCCAGCTAGGCTGTCACTGAAAATAGAAGGAGAGATAAAAAGCTTCAAGGACAAACAAAAACTAAAGGAATGTGCAAACACGAAACCAGCCCTACAAGAAATATTGAAAGGGGTCCTCTAAGCAAAGAGAGAGCCTAAAAGCAGCATAGATCAGAAAGGAACACAGACAATGTACAGTAACAGTCACCTTACAGGCAATACAATGGCACTAAATTCATATCTTTCAATAGTTACCCTGAATGTAAATGGGCTAAATGCCTCAATCAAAAGACACAGGCTATCAGATTGGATTAAAAAACAAGACCCATCAATATGCTGTCTGCAAGAGACTCATTTTAGACCCAAAGACACCTCCAGATTGAAAATGAGGGGGTGGAAAACCATTTACCATGCTAATGGACACCAAAAGAAAGCCAGGGTGGCAATCCTTATATCAGACAAATTAGATTTTAAAACAAAGACTGTAATAAGAGATGAAGAAGGACACTATATCCTACTTAAAGGGTCTATCCAACAAGAAGATCTAACAATTGTAAATATCTATGCCCCTAACATGGGAGCAGCCAATTATATAAGTCAATTAATAACAAAAGCAAAGAAACACATTGACAACAATACAATAATAGTGGTGGACTTTAAGAGCCCCTGACTGAAATGGACAGATCATCTAAGCAAAAGATCATCAAGGAAATAAAGACTTTAAATGAAACACTGGACCAAATGGACCTCACAGACATATTCAGAACATTCCATCCCAAAGCAACGGAATACACATTCTTCTCTAGTGCCCATGGAACATTCTCCAGAATTGATCACATTCTAGGTCACAAATCAGGTCTCAACTGGTACCAAAAGATTGGGATTATTCCCTGCATATTTTCAGACCACAATGCTTTGAAACTAGAACTCAATCACAAGAGGAAAGTTGGAAAGAACTCAAATACATGGAGGCTAAAGAGCATCCTACTAAAGAATGAACGGGTCAACCAGGAAATTAAAGAAGAATTTAAAAAATTCATGGAAACCAATGAAAATGAAAACACAACTGTTCAAAATCTTTGGGATACAGCAAAGGCAGTCCTGAGAGGAAAGTATATAGCAATACAAGCCTTGCTCAAGAAAGAAGAAAGGTCTCAAATACACAACCTAACCCTACACCTAAAGGAGCTGGAGAAAAAACAGCAAATAAAGCCTAAACCCAGCAGGAGAAGAGAAATCATAAAGATCAGAGCAGAAATCCATGAAATAGAAACCAAAAGAACAGTAGAACAGATGAACGAAACTAGGAGCTGGTTCTTTGAAAGAATTAATAAGATTGATAAACCCCTGGCCAGACTTATCAAAAAGAAAAGAGAAATGACCAAATCAACAAAATCATGAATGAAAGAGGAGAGATCACAACCAACCCCAAAGAAATACAAACAATTATAAGAACATATTATGAGCAACTCTATGCCAGCAAATTAGATAATCTGGAAGAAATGGGTGCATTCCTAGAGATGTATCAACTACCAAAATTGAGCCAGGGAGAAATAGAAAACCTGAACAGACCGATAACCACTAAGGAAATTGAAGCAGTAATAAAAAAATCTCCCAACAAACAAAAGCCCAGGGCCAGATGGCTTCCCAGGGGAATTCTACCAAACATTTCAAGAAGAATTAATACCTATTCTCCTGAAACTGTTCCAAAAAATAGAAATGGAAGGAAAACTTCCAAACTCATTTTATGAGGCCACCATTAACTTGATCCCAAAACCAGACAAAGACCCCATCAAAAAGGAGAATTACACACCAATATCCTTGATGAACATGGATGCAAAAATTCTCACCAAAATGCTAGCCAAAAGGATCCAACAGTACATTAAAAGGATTATTCACCATCACCAAGTGGGATTTATCCCTGGGCTGCAAGGCTGGTTCAACATCCGCAAATCAATCAACGTGATACAATACATT
>NW_027397065.1:53049852-53060281 GCF_003265705.2 Callorhinus ursinus
CATCCTTTCTTGATCAAAACTCTTCAGAGTATAGGGATAGAGGGTACATACCTCAATATCATAAAAGCCATTTATGAAAAACCTACAGCGAATATCATTCTCAATGGGGAAAAGCTGAGAGCTTTTCCCCTAAGGTCAGGAACGCAGCAGGGATGTCCACCATCACCACTGCTATTCAACATAGTATTAGAAGTCCTAGCCACAGCAATCAGACAACAAAAAGAAATCAAAGGCATCCAAATCGGCAAAGAGGAAGTCAAACTCTCACTCTTTGCAGATGATATGATACTGTATGTGGAAAACCCAAAAGACTCCACCCCAAAACTGCTAGAACTCATACAGGAATTCAGTAAAATAGCAGGATATAAAATCAATGCACAGAAATCAATGGCATTTCTATACACCAACAACAAGATAGAAGAGAGACAAATCAAGGAGTTGATCCCATTTACAACTGCACCCAAAACCATAAAATACCTAGGAATAAATTTAACCAAAGAAGCAAAGGATCTGTACTCAGAAAACTATAAAATACTCATGAAAGAAATTGAAGAAGACACAAAGAAATGGAAGAACGTTCCATGCTCATGGATTGGAAGAACAAACATTGTGAAGATGTCAATGCTACCTAGAGCAATCTACACATTCAATGCAATCCCCATCAAAATACCATCCACTTTTTTCAAAGAAATGGAACAAATAATCCTAAAATTTGTATGGAACCAGAAGAGACCCCGAAAAGCCAGAGGAATATTGAAAAAGAAAAGCAAAGCTGGTGGCATCACAGTTCTGGACTTCCAGCTCTATTACAAAGCTGTCATCATCAAGACAGTATGGTACTGGCACAAAAACAGACACATAGATCAATGGAACAGAATAGAGAGCCCAGAAATGGACCTTCAGCTCCATGGTCAACTCATCTTCGACAAAGCAGGAAAGAATGTCCAATGGCAAAAAGACAGTCTCTTCAACAAATGGTGTTGGGAAAATTGGACAGCCACATGCAGAAGAATGAAACTGGACCATTTCCTTACACCATACACAAAAATAGACTCCACATGGTTGAAAGACCTAAATGTGAGACAGGAGTCCATCAAAATCCTAAAGGAGAACACAGGCAGCAACCTCTTCGACCTCAGCCGCAGCAACTTCTTCCTAGAAACATTGCCAAAGGCAAGGGAAGCAAGGGCAAAAATGAACTATTGGGATTTCATCAAGATAAAAAGCTTTTGCACAGCAAAAGAAACAGTCCACAAAACCAAAAGACAACTGACAGAATGGGAGAAAATATTTGCAAATGACATATCAGATAAAGGGCTAGTACCCACAATCTATAAAGAACTTATCAAACTCAACACCCAAAGAACAAATAATCCAATCAAGAAATGGGCAGAAGACATGCACAGACATTTTTCCAAAGAAGACATCCAAATGGCCAACAGACACATGAAAAAGTGCTCAATATCGCTCAGCATCAGGGAAATCCAAATCAAAACCTCAATGAGATACCACCTCACACCCGTCAGAATGACTAAAATTAACAAGTCAGGAAACGACAGATGTTGGTGGGGATGCAGAGAAAGGGAAACCCTCCTACACTATTGGTGGGAATGCAAGCTGGCGCAACCATCTGGAAAACAGTATGGAAGTTCCTCCAACAGTTGAAAATAGAGCTACCATACGATCCAGCAATTGCACTACTGGGTATTTACCACAAAGATACAAATGTAGGGATCCGAAGGGGTACGTGCACTCCAATGTTTATTGCAGCAATGTCCACAATAGCCAAACTGTGGAAAGAGCCAAGATGTCCATTGACAATGGATAAAGAAGAGGTGGTATATATACACAATGGAATATTATGCAGCCATCAAAAGGAATGAGCTCTTGCCATTTGCAACGACATGGATGGAACTGGAGGGTGTTATGCTGAGTGAAATAAGTCAATCAGAGAAAGACATGTATCCTATGACCTCACTGATATGAGGAATTCTTAATCTCAGGAAACAAACTGAGGGTTGCTGGAGTGGTGGGGGGTGGGAGGGACGGGGTGGCTGGGTGATAGACATTGGGGAGGGTATGTGCTATGGTGAGCGCTGTGAATTGTGCAAGACTGTTGAATCACAGATCTGTACTTCTGAAACAAATAATGCAATATACGTTAAGAAAAAAAAGAAGAAGAAGATAGCAGGAGGGGAAGAATGAAGGGGAGTAAGTCGGAGGGGGAGACGAACCATGAGAGACGATGGACTCTGAAAAACAAACTGAGGGTTCTAGAGGGGAGGGGGGTGGGGGATGGGTTAGCCTGGTGATGGGTATTAAAGAGAGCACATTCTGTGTGGAGCACTGGGTGTTATGCACAAACAATGAATCATGGAACACTACATCAAAAACTAATGATGTAATGTATAGTGATTAACATAACAATAAAAAAATTTAAAAAAAATATTTAATTAAAGATGCATAAAATAACATTTAATAAAATACTATATGTCAAATGCCATTGTTCTATGTTACAGATTATAATAGTTGAATTTTTCGAAATGACAAAGCAAAACTTGCAAATACAGGTGTCTGCAGTGTTTGTTTGATAAATAATTTATACTCAGTAGTAAGTCATTCAATTCACCGAGGGTGAATTAATTAATATCAAAGGACCACTTTTATTTTTTCCTCTCTCTTTTTTAACTTAAATTCAATCAGCCAAGATATAGTACATCATTAGTCTCAGGTAGTGTTCGACGATTTGTCGGTTGCATATAACACCCAGTGCTCATCACATCACGTGCCCTCCTTAATGCCCATCACCTAATTTTACCACCCCCCCACCGACCTCCCCTCCAGCAACCCTGTTTGTTTCCCATAGTTAAGAGTCTTTCATGGTTTTTCTCCCTCTTTGATGATTTCCCATTCAGTTTTTCTTCCCTTCCCCTATGCATAATTCACTTTTAAAAATGTGACATATTCTCCATCTGAGGATTCAGAAATGCTTAGGATACTTAACATTGTGAAGGACCATAACTCTGGATTACCATATCCACATAACATTATTCAGTAAACCCCAGCAAGGCCTAGAGTTTACTAATTTTACTGTTCTAAGCTAAAAAAAAAAATTGCTCTTCTAATAGTAGTAAATGTAGGTTAACCCTGCCAGAATTAGGTATAGGAGATATGTCTATTATAAAGTTTGACTGATTTTCATTGTTTTAGGTTTATTGAAGTAAATTCACACACAGTAAAATGCAACTTTTATAGCTATAAATTAGACCCACAATTATGTAAGCTACTCCACAATTAAGTTATAGAATTTTTCCATCATCCTAAAAAATTACCTTGTACCATCTTGTAAATTCCTTCCACCAACCCTAACCTCTGAAAACCACCTACCTAATTTCTGTGTTTATTAACTATATTTGTGTTGAATTCAATTTAGAGTCACAGAAAATTGTATAAATAAAAGTGAGTTCCTCACAGTATTTAACTAGCTTCATGCAGTGCTAACCCTTTACATAACCAAGACATGATGACAAAACCAGCAAATTGACATGGTATATTAGTATTGACTAAACTAAAGACCATACTAAGACTTCACCATTTTAAAAATGAATTCTACTTCTGTTTTTCCTTTTGGTGCCTCATTCTCTGAAACTTTCCATCTAAGGGGAGCAGTGACATTGGGAAGAGTGGAGCCTGCTCTCAGTTCCCATTTGCCCTGTTTTCATCATCTCGGTCTCAAAGTCAGAGTATTTCCTACCTTTTCCTCAACTTCAGTGGCAAGTGCATTATGTTCTTCATGAAACTATATTATATAATCCATTGTCTAACATTAACTTTACTGGTTGATATCAAAACCTTTTAGCCTTCTGGGCTAATAGGCAGTTTTTCTTGCTTGCTCTCTGCTGATAAATACATATAAAAGAAGTCCAGTGAAATGTACATAAGCACTTCCTACTATTTTCAATTCTAGACTTGCATTCACTTTTCCTACAAACATCTTACGTCAGAAAAATTAGTCTGCTGCACATTTCTCTGATGGTATCTACATAAAAAATTTAGTATGCATAATTTCACTTTAAAATATTAAAGGAACACTTTCTAGACTTGAAAGAATTTAGGTTCTTGTATTGAATTGGCTATGAACATTACCAGTTTCAAAGTTTCTTTCTAAATCCTAGATTTCTTCAGTGTTAAAAAATCACTGGACAAATAGGTGACAAATAGGGTCCTCACACACAACTTAACTGTGGACAGTTTGAATATATTATCTGTAGTATTTGTGATAAATCTATGGGACAGAAATTATTGCTCTCATATTTAAAATATGTAAATGTGGGGCACCTGGGTTGCCCAGTCAGTTAAGTGTCCGACTTGGTTTCAGCTCAGGTTGTGATCTCAGGATCCTGGGATCGAACATCATGTGGGGCTCTGCATTCTGTGGGAAGTCTGCTTGAGGACTCTTTCCCTCTGCCCCTCCCCCTGCACTCATGCACTTTCTCTCTCTCAAATAAATAAATATTTTTAAAAACCTTAAAATACATAATATGCATTAGAAAGTTTAGACGTAGATGGAATTTGAACTGAACTCCCAAAGCTCTTTCCACTGAGTCAGTCTGTAAAGCTGATTGATTAGTGACAAAGAAAATAACCGAAAAATCTCTCCTTTACTTTAAAAGCTTTCAGTAGCTCCCATGTACCTATGAAGTAAAGATATATTTATTTAACATATAATATAGGCCAGTGTCCCATCTGGTCTCAATTTCCGTCCCCAGCCTTTCTTCTCTCCTATCCCAGAATTCACATTCTGTATTCTATCCCAGGGGTTCTCATACCTGCCTGCACTTAAATTTCAAAACACACCAATACCAAGGATTCATGTATTAATCACTGATTCACAGTCTTGATGGCGAGTTGCTGCATCCTTAGGCTTTAAGAAGTTTCCAGGTGATTCTAACATTCATGGATTTTTTAAAACCACAAAGGATTTAAACACTTGTTGAATTAACATTTACAAACTCTTTTTTTCCCTGCTTGATGCCCTGTTCCTTTCGTTGCTCGCATGCCTGGAGTTTTCACATATCTGACCTATTTTACAGTCCATAACCACACTTACTACCCTCCCCTCTTCTCATACTTCAGGGTTCATCAGATTAAATTGTCTCCAAGCTTCCTGCTGAGGAAAGATGTATTGTGAAATATTTGTGAGGCATCTCTCATGACCTACTCTACAACCTCCAGGGAGGACACAGACTACCTCTGTGTTTTGTCTGCCCCAGGCCATCTGTCTTACCCCATAAAGCTCCTCACTCATATATCAATAAAAGAGAATCAGCTGGATGAATATGGGTGGTTGCATACTTGGTATGATTTCAATACTCTCAAATCGTTATGAGTTGTTTTGTGATCTAAGATGTGACCTATCTTGGAGAATGTTCCATGGGTGCTTGAGTAAAATGTGTATTCTGATTCTGTGGGTACAATGTTGGTTTATATCTGTTAGGTCCCTTCAGGCTGCAGTGTTGTTCACATCTGTTGTTTTCTTATTGTTCTGTCTGGATGTTCTATTATTGAAAATGGGGTATTTAAATTCCCCTGCTATTATTTGTTGCTATGATATGCTTTGATTTCATTCTCTATTTCTTTTATATCTTTAAGAGATATTATCTTTTTGATTACCACGGGCTTACACAAAACATCTTATGGTTATAGCAATCTATTTTATGCTGCTAATAATTTAATTCCAATCACATACAAAAACTACACTTTTACTTTTACTTTTATGTTATTGATGGCATTCTTTGCTCATTTTTAAATGTAAAGTTTTAATTGTTGAGAAAAACACTATTTTTTAAATTGTTGAGTTTTAAGAGTTCTTATGTATTCCAGATACAAGACTCTTGTTAGATATATGGTGTGTAAATACTTTTTCCTATTCTGTGGGTTGCTTTTTCTTTTTTTTTTTTTTACTATGTTAATCATCATACATTACATCATTAGTTTTTGATGTAATGTTCCATGATTCATTGTTTGCATATAACACCCAGTGCTCCATGCAGAAAGTGCCCTCTTTAATACCCATCACCAGGCTAACCCATCCCCCCATGCCCCTCCCCTCTAGAACCCTCAGTTTGTTTTTCAGAGTCCATAGTCTTTCATGGTTCATCTCCCCCTCCGATTTCCCCCCTTCATTCTTTTCCTCCTGCTATCTTTTTCTTCTTCTTCTTCTTCTTCTTCTTCTTCTTCTTCTTCTTCTTCTTCTTCTTCTTCTTCTTCCTCTTCTTCTTCTTCTTCTTCTTCCTCTTCCTCTTCTTCTTCTTCTTCTTCTTCTTCTTCTTCTTCTTCTTCTTTTTAACATATAATGTATTATTTGTTTCAGAGGTCTGTGATTCAACAGTCTTACACAATTCACAGCGCTATGTGCTATGGTGAGCGCTGCTTTTTCTTTTTATGGTGTCCTTTGAAGCATAAAACTTTTAGTTTTGGTCCAATTTATCTATTTTTTGCTTTGTTGCTTGTGCTCTTGGTGTCAAATAAAATAAATGACTGCCTTATCCAAGATCAGGAAGATTTTCTCCTACATTTTCTTCTAGGGGTCTTATAATTTTAACTCTTGTCTTGTTTACATTTAGTCTATAATCCATTATGAGTTAATATTTGTGTATGGTGTAAGGTGTCCAACTATATTATTTTGCATGCAGACATCCAATTGTATCAGCACTTTAAAATTATAAATTGCTTAGGAACAAATTAAACAAAGAAGTGTATGATTTACATACTGAAAAATACAAAATATTGTTGAGGAAATTAAAGAAGACCTACATAACTAGAAATAACATCCCAGACACATAACTGGAAATAGTTTTAGACTTAACATTGTCATACTTCTCAAAATAATCTACAGATTCAACACATTCAAAATTTCAGATGCCTTTTTTGGACAGAAATTCAGAAGGTTATTGAACATACTTTCTGTAATTTCAATCCTCTGAAATTGAGTCAAGTTTATTTCATAATCTAACATTTGTTATGTCATATAGAATGTTATGTATGCTAGAGAAGAAATAATATCCTACTCTTTGGGGGTGAAATTTTCTGTAGATATCTGTTAGATCTATAGGTTTATAGTGATCTTCAAGTCTTTAATTTCCTTGTGAGTCTGCTGCCTACTTGTTCTATCTCATTGAACATGGAATATTGAAGTCTCTAAGTACTACTGTCAAATTGTCTATTTCTCTTCTCAGTTCTGTCAGGTTTTCCTTCATGTATTTAAGGCTCAATTATTAAGTGGATATATGTTTTAATTTTATTTCTTTCTGATGGATTGACACTTTTCTCATAAAATTTTCTTTTTATCAATCAATAATTTTTGTCTTATATTTCATCTGATATTGGTGTAGCTACTTTAGATCTCTTCTTAAAAAAAAAAAAGATTTATTTATTTGTTTGAGGGAGAGGGAGAGAGAAACTTAAGCAGACTCTGTGCTGAATGTAGAGCCCAATACAGGGCTCGATCTCATGACCCTGAGATCACAACCTGAGCCAAAAGCAAGAGTTGGACGCTTAACCATCTTTATCACCCAGGTGCCCCTCAGCTCTTTTCTTATTATTTGCACGGCATATCTTTTTTCATTATTTTACTCTCACATTATTTGTGTCTTTAAATCTAAAGTCTATCTGTTGTAGACAGCATTCAGTTGGTTCATTTTTTTTTTATCTATTCTGCAAATCTCTGCCTTCTGATTGGAGTGTATAGTTCCATTTACATTTCATGTAATAAGTGGTAAGTTAAGGCTTATCTCTGCTCTGTTTTACTAGTTATTTTCCAAATATTTAATCTCCTCTCTATTCCTCTATTGCTACTTTATTTTGATAAACTTTTGTTTTCTGGAATAGCATTTTCATTCCTTTATAATTTATTTACTATATACTTTGAAGTTATATATCTTCCAACATGAGATGTTCTGAGAATGTCTGTTTTGGACTTCTTTAGGGATAAGATCCATTTGTTGGCACATTTTTCCACTTATATACAGTTAGAAGAGGATTACAAGCCTGCCTCCAGTTTCAAAGTTTAGCTTCTTTGATTTCCCCAATAATTGAAATTATCTGTCTACATGGAATTCCATGTAGGAATTCAGAAAAACATGTCAGTCTTTCTGTTTTTATTGTTCTCCATAAATTTGACTCTGTGTCTTCAATTTCCAAAACACTCTCCTAAGCATCATAGATTTCAGGATATTGGAAAGGGGAATGTGATGATCATCTAGTTCACCATTCTCAAGCCAGCATTATTTTGGGAACTTCTAAATTGATATGACAGGCTGGATGTGAAAGATTCACTCATCACCACTTCAGACAAGATCTTTTATTTATATGGATTCCACAAATATCAAATTTCAAGAGATAAATTTAATGTTAGGACATTTTGTAAATCATCTTTGTACTCCAAAGTTGTCATTTTACAGAAGACAAAATACTTATGAATCAATTTAGTCAGAGAGATTTCTTCACACATAGAAGACTTTAAAAATAGGAAGATATATCATGGTTTTAGATGAAAATTCTTGAAAGTGTAAAAGACAAAAATTGTGACTCTATTAACTTGTTTGGACAATTTTATTTTGACTCTTAATGGATAAGTCTTATAATTGAACACAATGGCTTTAAGATAAAAAAAAATACAACAATTTCCTAGATAATTTTGATAGAAGAAATTCTATATAGGTATTACAATATTTATTATAGAGTATAGATCTATAAATACTTGTAAACCTTATTTAAATCTATAATTATCTGATAATAAAAGGTTAAAATAAAAAATTAAATAGCCCTACTGAGTCTAATATGTTTGTAGTGTAGAAAACTTTTAAGAGGTTATGCTTATTCTAATTATAGTTTCTCAAACTCTTCTTCTTGCTCTGATTCTCTTGCCCTTTTCTAGGCCACTTGCTTGGAAAAGTTGCACATCTCCTCTATATCTTAGAATCTGAAACTGTTCTTGTTACTTTTTCCTTCCCCATATTTCCTTCCCCATATTCCTTCCCCATCTTTATCACATCAGATTGTCCTCAAATTCTCTCTAATCTTGCATGAGCTACTGTAGAGCCTTTAAGCAGAACATAGACTACCCCTAAGTCTTATCCATCTCGGGCCATTTGTTTTACCCATCAAGTTCCTCACACACAGATCAAAGAACTCCTCAGCTGGATCTGTGCAAATGAGGGAAAAAGTCACACAAGATAACCAATCTCCAGAGCTGTTAACCTCCATCTTCACTACCTTCTCTTGGGAGGTAGGCCATGTGGGGGGTCATGAAATGTAGCCATGGTGTATAACTTTCCTTCCAGAAAAAATATAGCTCCTATTTTCCTGAGGAAAATACTGAGATTCAAAAGTAAATGTTTTCTTTAAATGGAACAAACATTCTTGTAGGCCAACCAAAGGACTAGGAGAGTAAGTTGCTCTTTCTTATTTATGAAAAGAGGACTTTATTCCTACATTTTTTCTCTTGCTAACTACATAGTTAGGAGGTCTTCTGTTCACATGTTTTGTCTTGTTGATCTTTGGGGTTGGGGTAAGAAAAAGGGACTAGTTGACTTTAATTTGGATTCTAGATGTTAGAAAAGTTCCTTTGCAAGTAGTAAAATTTTGGAAAAGTGGACCCAGATTCTGTTTGTCCATTGGAATTGTATAGAATATACACATGTATCTCTTTGCTCTGTCAACTGAAAGCACCTGGGAACAGCAAATAGCATACCTGACACGTAGATTGTGATTTCTAAATCCTAGTCTCCAATGAAAGGAAGTCAGTTTTTGGAGAAATGGCTCATTTCAGGACTGAGGCATGAGATAAACAAGTTGAGCCTGAGGCATCTTGCAGTGCCAGAAAATAAGGAAGTGAAATAACAAAACAATGGTGGTAGACACAAAGAGACAGATCCCAATGACCCAAACTGGAAAGAAGTACGCTTTGGTAAAAAGTGTGCTTATGAGAATAAGCATATATTTCGGGGTAGAGACTGTTCAAATGAACAACATGAGTTCAAATTGACTTTTTGGAATATGATTAACAAATTGAGTGTAAGTTGCTTGAGGTAAATGATCTTATCTGTTTTGTTTACCATACTATCCCTACTGTCTCTCACCACAGCTGGCATAGAGTAGACATTTAATAATGTATGTTGAATTTTTAAAAAGCTTTAATACAGATATTAACAAATATTAGTTCTTGTGCATTTATTACCCAGAGCAAAGGATATTGCATAGCTTATTGGAAAAATTTCTGCAAGAGCTTGTAACAATTTGGTCACACCGTTCCCTAGGTGCCTGCACTAACTTAAGGATGGAATGGATGAATAAAAGTCTACTATTTACTTGGTTTTTTAAATTTTTTTAAAAATTCCACTTAGTTAACACATAGTATACTCTTAGT
>NW_027397065.1:53060291-53119158 GCF_003265705.2 Callorhinus ursinus
AATTTTTTTAAAAATTCCACTTAGTTAACACATAGTATACTCTTAGTTTCAGGGGTAGAATTTAGTGATTCATCAGTTGCATATAACACCCAGTGCTCAATGCACTTGATGTAATCACCAACCTCCCCTCCAGCAACCCTCAGTTTGTTTCCTATAGTTAAGTCTCTTATAGTTTGCCTCCCTCTCTGTTATCTTATTTTATTTTTCCCTCCCTTCTCCTCTATTCATCTATTTTGTTTCTTAAATTCCACATATGAGTGAAATCATATGGTGTTTATTTTTCTCTGACTTACTTATTTCACTTAGCATAGTATCCTCTAGTTCCATCCACATCATTGCAAATGGCAAGATTTCATTCTTTTTGATGACTGAGTAATATTCCCCTGTGTGTGTGTGTGTGTGTGTGTGTGTGTGTGTGTATACACATCTTCTTTACTCATTCATCTGCCAATGGATATCTAGTCTTTTTCCATAGTTTGGCTATTGTGGACATTGCTGCCATAAACATTGGAGTGCATGTGCCCCTTTGAGTCACTATTTTTGTATACTTTGGGTAAATACCTAGAGGTGCAATTGCTGGGTCCTAGGTAGTTCTATTTTTAACTTTTTGAGGAACCTCCATACTATTTTCCAGAGTGGCTGCACCAGCTTGCATTCCCACCAACAGTGTAAAAATGTGCCCCTTCCTCCACATCCTCGCCAACATCTGTTGTTTCCTGACTTGTTAATTTTAGCCATTCTGACTGGTGTGATGTCGTATCTCATTGTGGTTTTGATTTGTATTTCTCTGACACTAAGTGATGTTGAGCATTTTTTCCATGAGTCTGTTGGCCACTTGTATGTCTTCTTTGGAGAAATGTCTGTTCATGTCTTCTGCCCATTTCTTGACTGGATTCTTTGATTTTGGGGGTTGAGTTTGATAAGTTCTTTATAGATTTCAGATACTAGCCCTTTATCTGATAAGACATTTGCAAATATCTTCTTCCATTCTGTAGGTTGCCTTTTTGTTTTGTTGATTGTTTCCTTTGCTGTGCAAAAGCTTTTTATCTTGATGAAGTCCCAATAGTTCATTTTTGCTTTTGTTTCCCTTGCCTTTGGAGAGTGTCTAGCAAGAAGTTGCTGCAGCTGAGGTTGAAGAGGTTACCACTGCCTGTGTTCTCCTCTAGGATCTTGATGGATTCCTGTCTCACATTTAGGTCTTTCATCCATTTCGAATTTATTTTTGTGTATGATATAATAAAGTGGTCCAGTTTCATGCTTCTGCATGCCCAATTTTCCCAACCATTTGTTGAAGAGACTGTCTTTTTTCCATTGGATATTCTTTCCTCCTTTGTCAAAGATTAGTTGACCATAGAGTTGAGGGTCCATTTCTGGGTTCTCTATTCTATTCCATTGATCTGTGTGTCTGTTTTTGTGTTAGTACCATACCGTCTTGATGATTATAGCTTTGTAATAGAGCTTGAAGTCTGGAATTGTGATGCCTCCAGCTTTGGTTTTCTTTTTCAAAACTACCTTGGCCATTCAGGATCTTTTGGGGTTCCATACATATTTTAGGATTGTTTGTTCCAGCTCTGTGAAAAATGTTGATGGTATTTTGATAAGGATTGCTTTGAATGTGTAGATTGCTTTGGGTAGTATAGACATCTTAACAATATTTGTTCTTCAAATCCATGAGCATGGATTGTTTTTCCATTTCTTGGTGTCTTCTTCAATTTCTTTCATAAGTGTTCTATAGTTTTCAGAGTAGAGATCTTTTACCTCGTTGGTCAAGTTTATTCCAGTTTATGGTTTTTGGTGCAATTGTAAATGGTATCTATTCCTTGATTTCTCTTTCTGCTGCTTCATTTTTAGTGTATAGAAATGCAACTGACTTTTGTGTGTTGATTTTATATCCTGCGACTGCTGAATTCCTGTACCAGTTCTGGCAATTTTTTGGTGGAGGCTTTTAGGTTTTCTACATAGAGTATCATGTTCTCTGTGAAGAGTGAAAGTTTGACTTCTTTGCTGGTTTGGATGTCTTTTATTTCTTTTTGTTATCTGATTGTTGAGGTTAAGACTTCCAGTACTATTTTGAATAACAGTGGTGAGAATGGACATCCCTGTCGTGTTCCTGACCTTAGGGGAAAAGCTCTCAGTTTTTGATATTTGTTGTGGGTCTTTTGTATATGGTTTTTATGATGTTGAGGCATGTTCCCTTTATTCCTACATGGTGGAGGGTTTTTATCAAGAAAAGATGCTGTGTTTTGTCAAATGCTTTTTCTGAATCTATTGAGAGGATCATATGGTTCAATTTACTTACATATTAGTGAGCAACTTCAATTCATCTTGCCTGGTATGTTTTCTAAACAAACCAGAAGTCTCACAGGATTTCTATTTAGATGCAGCATTTCATTCAGTCAAACACACATACTATGTTCTCAAGTTCCCTGATCATAAGATTTATGTGATGCAGTTGTTAATCCACTGTAACCCAATGACCCTATCCTGGAAATTTTAATGCATATGAATGGTGTGATCTCAGGACTCTATTATGTAAAGGCACTCAGATCATTCTCATCATTGTGTGTATTTGGAATGCACTTCCATACATGACATCCTATTATGTGATAACCATTTTCCTAGGCTTCCATTAAAGAATGATAAATAATATAGTAAATACATATCTTATAACCTTTTTATTTAAAACAATGTCTAATGACAGAACTGTTTTATGTAAGTCTCAAACAAATAAGAGTAATACATTTTAGAAGTTCAATAAAAAACTTGATACAATTAGTATATTAGAAACATATTTTCACCAAATCTTATAATTGGATGAAACATGAAAAGTCCTCAAGTCCCATTTTTCCTAGAAATAAGGTGTCTCCTAACCAGTAGGTATTTTTAGGGTTTAGTTGAGAAGTTCATGTGTAACTAAAATATGGGAGAAAATGGGATGGCAAGAGGAGCCATGTGATTACACAGCCACAACACAACATCAGCAGTCAGTATAATAAACAAATCTAAATAGACCCTCCACTTTCTCTAAGGTAAGTTCGAGATCTTAGCATTCAGCTATAACAGACTAGTTTGTCTCAAAATAACCCTTTCTTTGAAAACAGCTAGAAAAATTAGGTTAAATAAATAAATAGTATATATAATTTATCATATAAATATTTATATATTTTATGTTATATAAAATTATATATATATATATATATATATATATATAAAACTTACAAATGTGTAGTCCAAACCCTTTGTGACAGATGAAGAAATGGAAGCCCACACTGTTGATGTGACTTAGTCAAGGTTGCACAGTTCATGGAAGAGTTTGGATCAGAGCCCATATTTCACCAATTTCCAGAGTTCCAGCACTTTCCTCCACATGTATCTGAAGTGGGTAGGATCTTGATTTGTTTCTTTGGTCTTAGTCTAAACTCCCTGTAATCAATACCACTAATTCTATGGAGCAACATGCTACTGCCATGTGAAATTTTCAGTCCTTCCTGTACAAGGAGAAAGGGACTAGTGAAGAGAGTGTTGAGGGGGTGGGGAGTGGTGTAACTTTAAAATAGTCAGTATAATTGGCTGAAGGAAACACCATAGTGGGAGTGGTGACTCATGTTCAGTAGTGAAGTAAGCTGCATATTGACCATGAGTTTGTGAGTGGGCTCTGGAGTCAAATGATCTGAGCTTGAATCCATGTTCTATCACTTACTAGCTATGGGACCTTGAGCAAGTTATCAATCTCTGTACTCTATATCCTCTGTAATGAAGATAATTATAGCACCTACAACATGGCATTACTGTGAGACCGAATGAGTTAATACAAGTAAAATTCTTAGATGAATGTCTGACACCATTCAGCCAATGTTAGTTTTGATCTAAGAGGGGAAATTGGATGTAAGTAGCAGTCATTGGACATGACCAACAGGGTTTTCCTATGAGGCCATTAGGTATCTTAGAAAGTTCCAATAGGATCTGTTTGTTGAAACTACTTGTGGGGTGTGGTTGTAGGGAATTAAAAATCTCCTTCAATCCAGAACTGATACAGTGTCTGAAAATCTCAGCTCTATATAATGACATTAAAGACTATATTACAATCAAATGTGTTATCTAGAAGTAGTACATGTAATCATATAGGTCATTACCACCTCATCACTGATTCACTTATCATCTGCGACAGCTAGTCATTTTAGCCAAGATTTTGTGGTAGGAAACACCATAAAGAATGATATTAAGAGGGTATGATGAGTACCAGCAAACCAGTCATAGCAGACACTGTTGGTGGGATACCCTTGGCACTCACCTCTACACACCAGAAGGCCGTTTACTTGAAAAGCAGCCTTGCTTGGTGGAAGGTGGAAGTGCAAGAAAGTTAATGGCCCTGGGATGACCCTTCAACAATGATGGTAGGGATGTCTGTGGCTAATATCCCAGCTTCCTAGACCCTTAGCTGGAACAACTGGGAGGTGTGTTCTATACTGCCACTCAGTGGCTTATAAGTGGCTTATAAATCTGAGATTTCCATGACCCACTCAATTAATTTGCTAGAGTGGCTCACAGAACTCAGGAAATCTGTTTACTCACTAGATTACTGATTTATTACAAAAGATATTAAAGAATGTGAATCAACATCCAGGTAAAGAGATACATGCGTTGAGGTCCCAAACAAAGGAGCTTCTGTCTTCGTGGAGTTTGGGGTCTGACATAATGGCATGTGGAAGCATTCTGGTTCACCAGCCTAGAAGCTCTCTGAACCCCCTCTTTCTGGGTTTTTTTTTGGAGCCTTCATTATCAAGGCATGATTGATTAAATCATTCGCCATTGGTAACTGATTCAAATTCCAGTCTCTCTCACTTCCCTAGACATCAGGGGATGGGACTGAAAGTTCTAGCCCTTTATCCCTGCCCCGGAAACCAGCCTCCATCCTTAGGGGCCTTCTAAAACTCATCTCATTAACATAATCCCATTGTGGTGGAAAGGGACTTGTTATGAGAAAAAAAAAAAGACACCCATTTTACCTTTATTGGTTCTGAAGCATTTTCAGGAACTGAGGAAAAGAGAACAAATACAATGACAAAGATGGTTCCATTGCTCTTATCGCTCAGGAAATTCCAAGGGTTTTGGGAACTGTGAACCAGGAACTGTGGCAATGACCATATATATATGAGAAATATATTTGGTCATCTGAGTGACCAAATATATATTCCTTATAAATCACAATATCACACACTCAAACCTGTGACTCAGGATCTCCCTTTGTGGAAACTCAAGCCAAGATGGCAGCCTTCAGGTATTTGGTTGAGTTCCCCCATGACTCTTGTTCTTTCTGCCCCTCTCTATTCCCCACATTTCCAACTGCAATTCCAACCCCAAAATTTCGGGGCTGTTTTTCCTGACATAGCTATTACTACAGTGTGGGAGTAATATTTCTATGGCAATCTTTCTGGGGTAAGGAGTAGATAGATTAGTAATTAGAATTAATAGTACCACAGAACCCTCCTGAGACAAACAAGGCACATAGAATGACATTTGGGAAGGAAAAAATGTCCAAAAAAAAAAAAGTTTTCTCTGCAGAGCTCAAGACTTCAACCCCTTTGACAATTTCTAAATGAAATCACGAAGTCAAGTTTGGGTTAGCTGCAAGTTATCTGACATCTCTTGCATCAATACCACCATCAACAAGATTTGCCAGTTATATCTATCCTCAGACTTGCTTACCCAGATGGTTATAATAGTGATCACATCAAATTCATCAGGCTCCTTGGAAAGTGTAGTTTTTATACTGTAGGGACCAAGGGCAGGCCACCCCAAGATGGCCACTTCGACATGAAGACTATTTTGATTTAAAAAACAATGGAAGCCCAGTAGATTTAAGAAAAGCTCTTTACACTCCCCTCTACTCCCTCAGCTGCTGAAAAAGAGTTTAGATGGAGAAACTGTTCCAAGAAGAGAGCTCTCAACATCGATAACTACGTTATGATATGAACTAGTTATGATAGACATGGAAGAACCTGGAAAGACCTGTGTGATCCAAGTCTTCTATGTCCTATTGTTTCTAAGGGGCTCAGCAAATATTTATTTACCAAACATTTATTCTTTGTCTTCTTCTTATGAATTGCATTCCTTCCCTTTGAAGTCCCAGACCCCTACCCCCATCTCCTTAATTCAGAATGGCATATATACCTTATTTTGCTTGGCTGTTTTTGGAATTTCCATGTCTGAGTGGATTCCCTGTACTTTTGCTATTAAATATGATTTTCTCCTTTTAATCTATCTCATACCAATTTGATTCTTTGGCTGGAAGGACCTTGGAGGGGACAGGAAGTTCTTGCTCCCTAACAATACAGAATTGGAAAATATTAACATTTCTAAATCTTTTAAGGCATACAATGAACTGAAGGGATCAAGTACTTTATGAAAATAAACATAATTAACCACTTAAATTCAATATTGCTAAAATGTGACTAAACTACTGTAGTATTTAGACAATGATGACAAGGCAAAAACAAGTAATGTTCAAAGCAATCTTTTCAGACCAGGCATACGATTCTTTAATCTTTTTTCCCCTTCTCACAAAGCAATGAAAATGCTTATCAAGACCTAAATAAAGGATGGCTCATTGACACCTTCAAGTAAATAATAGTACTCCATGTTTATATAGTGTTTTCTTCACTATGGAGCTCCACGAATTATCAAATAATCACGGGACCTGCTAGGTCACCCACTTTACATCCAACACTATCTTATCCCTTGCCTTTATGAACACTTTTTGAAGGTGATTTCAAGCATATAATCACTATATTCTTTTTAAAATTTTTTTTTCTTTTTCTTTTTTTAATTTAAATTCCATTAGCCAACATATGGAACATCATTAGTTTCAGATGTCGTGCTCAATAATTTATCAGTTGTGTAAAACACCCAGTTATAAAGTCAATTTAATTAACATATAGTGTATTATTAGTTTCAGAGTAAAATTTAGTGATTCATCAGTTGCATCTAACACCCAGTGCTCATCACATCAAATTCCCTACTTAAGGCCCATCCCCCAGTTACTTCATCCCCTCACCCACCTCCCCCTAGCAACCCTCAGTTTGTTCCCTAGAGTTAAGAGTCTCTTATGGTTTGTCTCCCTCAATGGTTTCATCTTATTTTCACTATATTCTTAAATGGTTCCAGAAATAGAGATTTATTAATTCATCATTTATTTTTTCCAATTATTCATCAATATAATAAATTTTCCATTCGTTCATCCATTCCATCTACCCACTCATCCATCTACTTCCAAGTGTTTATTAAGCAGTCACCACATGTGAGGTCTTATGCTAAGTTCTGGCTCTACAGTAGTTATCAGCACAGATATGGGCCCCAGCTTTCATGGAGCCAATGGTATGGTGAATTCTATAGCATAAATTCTTTTTTTTTAAATTAATTAATTTATTTTTAGAGAGAGAGAGAGAGAGTAAGGGGAGGGGCAGAGGAAGAAGGAGAGAGAGACTCCCCACTGAGTGGGGAGCCCAACGCAGGGCTCAGTCTCACAACCATGAGATCAAGAGCTGAGCTGAAATCAAGAGTCAAATGCTTAACTGAGTGAGCCACCCAGGTGTACCTACAGCATAAATTTTAATAAGATTTCTATAATTCTATTATTTCCATCTAAAATATTTTTTGAAATAGATTTTTCCTAAGACTTAGGCAGTTAATTTGAGATATAATATAACACATTTAAACTACACAGATATAAAGGTAAGAACACTCAAAAAGAGATTGGAGGCCTTGTTTATATAAAGCTGAGTCCAACATACCCAAGCCTGTGCAGGCTAAAGTGACTAGATCGCACTGTGAGATGTGCCCATCCCCCACTTGGCAAAACAGGGTGGTGGCCCATGGAAACCAATATTTTAGTCAACTTCTGTTTGAATGCTCTGTTGAGTTGCTTTTATTTTTTTTTCAGTAGGTGAACAGAGGCTGCAGGCAAGGTAAAGTTTGAGATTAGTATAGCCCAGATTCCCATGTCAAGTTAAGGTTCACAAATTCTTCTTCTGTTCCCTGGTCCCTGAAGCTTCTAAAAGGGCAGATTAATAATTATTTCTCGTTCATGGAATAAACTGAATCATCATGCTGAGAGAAATGGAACATTTTCTCCTGAGAAATAGCTGCACATATTGATTAGCCTTGGATGTGTCTATGGTGGAGTTAGCTCACACAGAGAGCCGACTTCTCAACAAGAGTATATGTGTTCACCTTTATTGACATGGTTTCACTACAGCAATTGCTGGAGCTCTTGTCTTCTTTTATCTGGGTCAAAGGTGAGTTGTACAAATCTGGTGATCGAGATCTTTCCCTCCCTCTACCTTGGGAAATTGTTGACAAACTACAAGAGAACCAGGCTTTAAATGTATAGGCCCAGAATGGTAGAGCAAATTGTTTGTCCTGCACAAATTCTGAACAACTCACATTTGACTAAGCTTTCTGTTCTCATGTTCATGTCTCCATTATAACAATTGTTGGATCACAATATAGTTGTTTTGTATGTATCTCCGTTATCACTATTCTCTACGAGTCACCTTTGTAATAGTTTTTGGAGCATGATATATTTGTTTATTTGCAGGTCCATGTTTGTTCACTGGACTGTGAGTTTCTGCAGGGCAAGAGTTATGTCCTTTCCCCTTGGTATCTCCAGCAACCAGCCCAGTACCATGTACGTAGAGGAGCTCAGTGTTTGTTGAGTTAATGAATGAATGAAGGAATCTCTCTGAATGCTCCATTAGGGAGTGTGTTGGAATTGGTTGTTAACACAGTCACTCTGCACAGTTGGCTGGTCTGACCACATGTGGGCCTGTTTTGTTTTTCTACAACATTACTAATATTCAGGGTATTACTATATCTCACGATCTTCCAATGGAGTTGCTTTTGTAGTCTGGATGAAAAAAACTGCTGTATTATTTCAAATGATTGTGAAATAATAAAGCAAATGAAAACCTCATATGCCAGAAAACATTATTTTCATGGAACTTCACAAAAAACAACTCCACAAGATCCCCTTACAAAATATACACAAAAGGAGAAAATAGGGTTACAGATTACTGGGTGTCACGCATTATTTTTACAATAGGAACAAGAATGTTTGCCATGCAGCAATGTGTGGTTAAGATAAAAATATCTTCTCAAGTAAGCCAGGGCATTTTCTTCATGTTAAGCCACAGGATAGAACAGTGAGGGAGAAGTTGTTTATTGATTATAGCATTTAAAAGTGACTTTTCTGAATCAATTCTTGTTTAAATAAGACAAGGTGGAAAGCTAAAGCCATTTGGGAATTTGGGATTTTGGAGGAAGGGACACAAGGGCATAAAGACATATGCTAGTCATTGGAGCATACATCAGGGATAGAAATTTTAGGTTTCTGATTTCATCTAGTAGGACTGAGTGGAGACATATTTGACAGAAAGCTCCACATAATAGTGGATTAAACACAAGTGTTTCTTTTCTTTCATGTAAAAGAAGTCCTCAGGTAAATAGTACAGGATTGACATAAAGACTCCTTCTTTTTGCTTCACTGCCATAAACACTTAGCTTCTATTCAAACTTGCCTCATGGTTCCAGCATTGTTGCTGGTGATCTAGCCACCACATTTATCATCCAAGGAGTAGGAGGAAGGAAGGGGGAAAGGGCACTCTTTCCTACTGAAACAACTCTCTTTAAAGGAACTTCCTGGAAGCTCCCAGCCAATGATTTTTCACTTACATCTCCTTTACCACTTCTAGCAGCGAGAGAGGCTGGAAAACACCATTTTTAAGCTGTATAGACTTGTGGCTCCAAGTAAAATTTGAGTTTTGTTACCAGAGAAGAGAGGAAATGGCTGATGAGTAGCAAATCAGCAGTCTCTGCTACTAGGTGAACCAGACAGAACACAGCTGAAAAACCATCATTTTTCTTGGAGTTATTGGCTAATCAGGGGACTAATGGGATAATGTATATATAGATGCTCCAAGTGTGAGCACATTTCATGCCTGTGGCCAGAGCAGGGATGCCAAGAGTACTCTCCAGAGGAAAGGCAGGCTGTTGATGGGTTGAAAATTCTCATGGGGTAGTTAATATTCACGTTGGTGAATTTACCAAAGTTCAGGTTTGACCTTCATTACTGAGGGGATTGAAACTTGATTTTTATCAGCACGCAGAGTGATTTGACTCTTAAAGAGAAATTCAAATAACTCTAATTTAGAGGTTAAAAAAATTATCATAGATATGGAAAAGCAAAATGTTTATTAATTTGCAATAAGAAATAACTGTCACAGGGAGCAAAATGCTCACAGAAGTTTGCTTGATGAGCATGGGATTAGAAACAGACCAAGTAAGGCAGCTGAATGCTTAGTGAAGTCAGGCTTACTAAGGGCCCACCTCCCTCCCTTCCTCATCAGTTCTGGTTGGTCCACTGCCTGCGTTGCCTGCTTTTCCCTGTACCCATGGCTGTCCTCTTCCCCTTTAGACTGGGTCACTCATCTTGTGAGTCGCTAACTTTCAAGCAGATTCCAGGCTGTCTTGTAAGCTTGTGAACTTCAACATCTCTTCAGAGCACTCTTGTGGATCTCTGCTCTGAGCCAGTATCTATGGAGTTTAAATTTTAACTTTCAGAGGACAATTTCATTCTACTTACTCCTAAGCTCTCAAGAGAAACCTCAGTGTAGGCCCCATCGGCGACTTCTGATAGGCTGTTACATCGACATTTACAGTCAAAACGAGAAAATGAACACAATCTCTTCATGCTAATCTGGAGTTGACTGATGTGACTCAGCAAAAGGGCTGAACAAGTTAACATTAGTAAACAGGAAGTCAATGTGTGAAACCTTAAAAGCCAGGCTGAATCATTCCAGATACAAGGAAATCACCTGTTCAGCCAACATGCACTTGATACTCAAATATCTCTTAAGACAATATATGAGCAGCTGTGCAGGGATGCCTCGGTAATCTTGTGAAATTGTAAGCTTTGGAGAGATCTGGGTGCAGCGCCCTTAGACAGATGGAGCAGTCTCTTTCTCCATCACGTGTGTGCCCCGTCATAAACCAAGAGTTTAGTCAAAGAGGAAGAGGGTCTCTGACAGACTGAGAGCAGTTCTTGCCTTTATTGAGATACCTTTCTGAAGCAATCCAGTGGGAAACACTGCTTTTCCTATCATCTCAGGATCAGTGGAGATTTATTATGTGCAAAAACTATGAGGGTCAGACAGTAGGACTAATTCTGCTACCTGGTTCTAGACTGGTTTAGTCACCCACCTGAATTTATATTGATTTATTTCATGCATGATATTGGTCCTATTTCTAGGGCTGTCACTTTCTATTAAAGGTGGTTGGACATAAAATAAAGCAGGAAGCTTTTTTCAGTGTCTGGGGGGAAAGCAAATAATCTCTGTCCACATCACAAAGAGAGGAAAAAGTGGGATAATTTAGTACCCTGAAGTTTTTGAGCAGTTTTCACAATCGAGATACTTACCTCATTTTTACACTCAGCTTTTCTTTGAGGTCATAGATGGAATCAAATACTGTCTCCAAGACAGACTTCCCTGAACTAAGATACCATATTCATTTAGGTTATGTTGGGAAGATTTTGATATGTTTAATAAAATATTGCTTCCCTAGGAGGATGAGGGATACTTTTCAGTTGTGGGCTCCATCATCAGCTACTCGTCAAAATAAACTGTTTATCTTCCAATTTAAGAGTCACCAGATCCACCATAGCTGTTGACAGAAGCTTCCTCTTTGGCAATCTTATCTGGTTTGACCATTGGATGGGAACAGCATGGAGTCTAAAATCAAAACAAGTCTCAGGTTTTAGTGAAACTTTTCAGGATACTCCCCAACTGCAATCAGAAGGAATCTGAGCCATCCTTTTGCTAGATTAAAGAGACTTGCAACTATATATTCCATTGGATTTGGAATTTAGATGAAATATATAATACTTTTTTAACAGTGAGTTCAGAGTCTCTGCAATTTCCCCTTTCTTTTCTTAGGAAATATAGTCTGGGATTTCTCGGTCAATATCAGTATATTTTTAATGAATCAAAATGATACAAAATGGAATACTGAAAGAACCTTTTTTTTAACTACTTTTTTTTTTCACTACTTACTTTCAAAGCAGTTCTATAATTTTAAGTAGGTTCCTTTTAAACCCAGTGCTTCCACTTGTCAAAGTATCTCTAGTAGGGTAGTCCTGGTGAGTGGTTCCTGAGAACCATGACAACAAACAAATAAAAGCAACCCTTTTTATATGAATGTAAGAAACCCGATGGTGGCACCTAGAAATGAGCACTATGCATCCTCTGAAACCCAAATGTAATATAGAGACTGAGAATAACCTTTTGGTTTCTGACTGTTGAAGGAGAAGCCTGAATGACTCCCCCATCCTCCGCCTCCAGATTAGAAATTGTCAGATTCTCATTACAGGGTGGCTACAGTCAAGGACAGTGAGACCCTCTGGGACACGGACTGAATTGCACTCTGGTCTGCAGTCCTCAGTTCACACTGAAGGGCTTATAAAAGAACAATTGTTCTTTCTTGTAAGATGTTTTCAAGGATGTTCACACTCCTGTCTTCATCTTCTTCAAAGGTCTCATTTCCCCCCTTGCTTCAGTTTCTTCACCAAATTATTTATTTATTTATTTATGATTTAATTTTTTTTTTTAACCTTTTTACCCCCTTCACCCATTTCTCCCATCTGCCAACTGCCCACCTCTGGTAGTCACCAATCCGTTCTCTGTAGATGATACCACATATAAGAGAGACCATAGGATATTTGTCTTTGTCTGACTTATTTCACTCAGCATAATGCCCTTGAGGCCCATCCATGCTGTCACAAATGGCAAGATTTCATCCTTTTTTATGACTGAATATTATATATATAATATATTACATATAATTATATATTATATACATACACATTATAAACATACATATATATGTATAATATATATTATATATATTACTGAATATTATATATACGTGTGTGTGTGTGTGTGTGTATATATATATATATATATCTATCTCACAGTTTCTTTATTCTTCCACTGATGAACACTTAACTTGCTTCCACATCTTGGCCATTGTAAGTGATGCTGCAGTGAACATGGCGGGGTACAGATAATTTCTCAAGTTAGTACATTCGTTTTCTTCAGATAGATACCTGGCAGTGGAATTTCTGGATCATATAACATTTTCTATTTTTAATTTTTTGAGGAAAAATTATTTTTAACTTCATATTTAGTTTTATGGCACATATTTTTGTACATTGCCTTAAATCCTGTGTGGAACGAAGTGTGACAGAAATCAGTAATAAGTACTACCCTAAATATTTGTATTAGCCTTGATGATTCTTTTTTCACTTGAATTGGGGTGTTTGAATTTACTGTTTCTTATTTTAAAAGCACAGTTTAGGGTAAAAACACAGCAGAAATCACAGCATAAACCTGGTTGAAGGTGGTGCCTGGCTGAAGGCTTGTTTTTCTTTTTTTTTTGCCCTTTGGGGGAGTGTGAATAGAGTGGGGAGTATATCATTTGCTTTTTTCTCATTTGCATAAAAGAAAAGGACATAGTCTTCTAAGTTTTATTCAGAATGAAATCAGCATAGTAAAAACACAGCAGTTACAGACGTGAAAGAGAACTTGATTTCTTGACAAAATCAGTCCTACGGGGGCAGGAGTGGACCCTAGCTGTGCTCCACTTTACATCCAACTACATATAAAGACAAAGGTGGCCTCTAGGACATCTTATGAAAATAAAACAAGCAACTGGTAGACACAAGAAAATCATTTGTGGTCATAGTTTGCCTGAGATGGAGCAAGCTTGCTTTTAATCCAAGCCTGGTATTTCTGGGTTATTAGGGTGTAGATTCCAGGCTTCTTGGCATCACCACATCTATGACCTGCAGAGACTAAGGCATAGAAGGCACCTTTGCAAACCAAGGGGCCACCTGAGTCACCCTAGAAAAAAGAAAATAGACAGATACTTGGTGAGAAACTATAGAACTTTTTCTACCATTAATTATCTGTTACTCAAAGGATTATTAGGTGGGTCCTTGGTTTCTCTGTGTCCTGAAGGGTTCCTGATATAGCCCCTTGCTCAGTGTGGGTTGTCTCTCTCTCTGCCCAGGGCAATGATTCTGTCCATCTGTCTGTCTCTGTCTGTGTCCCTATCTCTGTCTGGGACGATGTTTCTGTCCATCTGTCTGTCTGTCTCTCTCTCTGTCCATATCCCTGTCTCTGTCTAGGACTACTAATATATACAACCTTTGATAATCAGTGACTATTGAACTTTATTCATTAAGGAATGAGTAAAGTTTAAAGGAATCCACTGAAATGAAAGAGATGTTTAAATTATGGATTTCACCTTGGTGCCCACGGATCTGAAATCAAGTTGCTACTGAGATGGGCAGAGAGGAGAAATGTATCGTACTAAATACATTGGTGGCAGGGACTCTGTCTTTTTTTTTTCTTCCCGTTTTTGCATTCTCCTGTAATTGAATATAATGCTCGGCACAAATACAACACTTTGTAAGTACTTGCTCCGTGAACGGATTCTTGAGGACTCAGACCTAAACATGTAACTACAATTCTGTCAAGGAAAGTGACAGCATGACAAGAGGGGCTTTCAAATCTGAAGATTTGCCTCTGCTGCCACTCCCATGGGGAACTGTAGCACTTTGTGCTCTGGTTGCCATGGAAAGAGAGGCTGAGGGGGATGACAATCTTGGGGCACGGCAGATACATGGTGATCTTTGAAAGCATCATGTCCTCCCCTCAACAAGGCTTAATACAGTACGATGTCAATAGTGCATTCTAATTTCTTAAAAATTAGTAATCCATTTGTGCTACGTGTCACCTGCAAACATGAACAACTATGTTTTTTTTACTGCCTCAGGAAACAAGAGATTCTGAAAAGTATGACTCCTTTCCTTTCATTCAATCTGTCAGCATTATTTAAGAAACACATACTATATATTTGAGCTTCTTGCATCTGGGCTTTCCAACACCTCTCTATTGATTGCCTACAATGGTGGGTTTTGTGGGGGGGAGAGGAAGTTATATTTTACACCACTAGTGAACTCAGAGTTGGTAGGCTTTCTAAGGATGGTAAGATCCCTTTGAAAAAGCCTGTAAAAGTTATCAGATGCAGTCTATCATCCTGATTCACAGACATTTAAGGAGTGCTTATGTGTTGGGGAAGTTCTTATGACTCATTCACATTGGTAGATGAGAAAGAATAGGGAACTCAGTGCAGGAATGGAGAGGAACTCTCTGGAGTTGTGATTTTCTGTTCTCCATACCTCTCCTCTGTGCTAGGTTTACATGGAGGCTCGACTGCATGCACAGCGTTCTGAGATGACTATTTGCTGGATGGGCTCTTACCTGGCAGGAATCCTTCTGGCCCCTGGTGTCTCCTGCACATATCATGTCTTCAGTTATAATAGGGTTGTGGTTATAATAACTTGGGCTGTTGCAAAGTTTTCGATTTATGACCGTAACAGTGACTTCGTGCAGGGTATCAGAGATCCTTAAAAACTGTGGGTCGGTGGCTCCCCAGCCAGTAACCTGGCATTTTGTTCCAGCTCTGATATCATTTTTGGAGCTTGGGTGGAGCAGCTGGACATGTTTGTCAAGTGTTGCAGCCGTGTGAAGCTGACAGATTGAAAAGAACATAAATTATCATTTGTCCCCAGTAGTATTCTGCTATTAGTCTGAGCAATGTATGTGTGGTCCCTCTGGTCTAGGAAGGCATCCCTCTTCTTGAATCTACTTTGGTGGTAGCCTGCAGCTGTATTTGTGGTTGTTACTTTTCTGAAATGCTCTCCAATCCCTGTAGAGCTCAATGATGCTTGGGGAGGGAGCTTAGACAGAGCAGGAATTTTGCCCAGTCTTAAGCAAACTGGCCTTTGCTCTGCATTGGATGGTTTTCTGTGGAATAACATCCATAGGTCATGACTTTGAGGGCTGGGCTGTTTCCTGCTGGATAAGACCCTTGAGTATGGTCTAGACTAAGTCTGGACTAGACTAAGTATGGTCTAGACTAAGTTATAACTCACTTATGTGTCCCTGAATTCACTTGGTTGGCTCAGTTCTATAAAGGACTTGCAATTTTCATTTGCTAATGATAAAAGCATTTGGGGAAAAATCTTTCAGTGGGGATCTTTGGGCTTGTTGGGATGTTCCCCTCCCACATATGTGAGCATCAGGGTTGCTTTTCTTTGTTTAAACACAGACCTGATGCATTTGTGATAAATTCTTGTTTCTTTCAAGGCAGTGTATGAAGTAAAAGGGGCCCTTATAGAACATGTCACGTTTACCTCAAACATGGGGACAGTGCTAACAAAATCCTTTTCTGTAGATGATATAACAGCTGAACTATGGTGTACAAGAATGCTGGAGAAATTGAAGGAAGGCAACACTACATACCTTAATCAGCATAATATCATTTGATTTACGATATGATGTATGTCTTGAGAATGGTATGAATTTTTCAATCTCAAACATTTGTTTGGAGGTCTCTTTCTTTGAGAGAGAGTGTGCTCCTAAAATCACCTTGAAAAACTGGACTTTTTTATGCCTAAAAAAAAGCAAAGAGAATAGAAGGAAGAGAATGAGTCCCAAATACCCCAGTGGGAAGTAGAAATGGTGGAGAACATACAGGAACAAAGGCCATCTCTAAAGTAACCTGTTTGGATTAGGTGGAGTGACAGAGGTCTTAGTGGACCCAAGCATGAAAGGATGATATAAAGGGCCAAAAGACCTGCTCTCAGACCCACCCCACCTCAATTCCCTAGTATTTCAAAAGAATATCAGAACTTATACCCTACTGTGGGGAAAAGGAATGAAATTCTAATTGAAATCGAGTTTACAACAAAATTATGTTAATTTATGTAAAAAGAAATTATATTTCTCGAGTTGTGGGTTGAGATTTATACCCATCATTGTTAATTTCTTTAATTAAGGTACAATATACATAACAAAATTTATAATTTAAACCATTTTTAAATGTACAGTTCTGTGGCATTAAATACATTTACATTGTTGTTCTTTAATCACTACCATCAATCTCCAAAATTCTTACGTCTTCCCAACATTAAGTGTTTTAATAACTAAAAGTAAAGACTCAACTCTGCATTTACTAATCTGGTATATCTAGACCTCATCTCAGTGCAATATGGAGAATAAGATCCATTACATGGCTGTCAGATAAGTTATGTTCTGTCCTGTCAATTAGATAATTTGGACAAGAAAGGAAAACTTGCCTCAATGTGAAAAATCACTGCTAATTTGAAATAAAGACACTGTAGGGTTAGTAGCCATTGATAAATCCATTGTGGAGATTTAGAGGATAGAAACAGGTGAGTCAGATAAAAAACAACAGTTGTTTTGCTTTGTTTTGTCTTATCCCTGGTCATATACAGCTCCAGTACCAGTGTTTTGATAGTGCGACAATTGATTTGAATTACTGCATGTCAACCAAATTACATTTACATCTAGTTATGGAAATAGAAATGTTTTCTTTTTTTTGAGATCTTGACAACACCTTGGGGCATTCAGCATTCTATAAAAAAAAAAATCCTATTTTAATGTGTGCCTTTAGAAAGCTGCTTCAAATCCTTTAGGGAACAAGGAAGATTCTAGAAAGACTTAACACTTGTTTACATGTAACTATTTCGTTGTCACTTGAAAGAGGGATTAAGACAGATTATAATAAAAACATCCACACCCACATAAGTCAGACGGGGAAAGACAAGTACGGTAAGATTTTGCTTATGTGTGGAATCTAAAAAACAAAACAAATGAACAAACAAACAAACAGAAACAGAAACGATTCACAGACACATAGAACAAAGTGGTTGTTACCAAAGGGGGGTGGTGGGCAGATGGGCAAAATAGGTGAAGGGAATTGAGAGGTACAAACTTTCGGTCATAAAATAACTCAGGGGGATGAAAACTACAGCACAGGGAATATAGTCAATAATATTGCAATAACTTTCGTTAACAGATGGTAACTATGCTTATCATGCTGAGCATCCCCTTATGTGCATATTTGCCAAATCACTATGTTGTATGTCTGAAATTCATATAATATTGTATGTCAACTATACTTAAATTAAAAATAAAAACACACACATACTCCCACATATGGATTCATAAAGATTAATAAGAATTAAAAGGCACAGAAACATACAGAAAAAGGAAGAATGTGTTGTTTCAGGTTCGAAGAAGGAGCTCAGGACTACAGTGGGGTGGGTTTGCCTATGGCAGGACTGTGACTGCCAGGAATGACCACTCTTTGGTTTCTACCAAAAGAGTTTATTTTGGTTTATTTTGGGAATTTCAGCTCTATTTGTTGAAAAGTTTGCCTATTGCAAAATCAGGATGGGGATGAAATTTCTCAAAGGATGTGGATCAGATTTCCTAGGATTGATTCAAACTCAAATTCAACATACTCATTAAACCCAAACTGTGGAGGGGTGGGGGGGAAAGTGGAGAATGATACCAAATCCCCAGGACTACTGCTTTAACAGAAAAGATGGAAACATGCATTAAAAACACAAGGAAGGCTGTGGGGTACAAATGCGGGTGTGGAAGATGAATTTTGATTAGGGGATGTTTGCTGAGAAAATTTCTGGTTTTCCTCATCTTTTACCAACGTCCTTGATTAGTTAATGCCTTTGAAATATTTTGGTTATTTTTGTCTCCCCTGGGACATGTTAATACCCAGTACAACGCAAGCAGACTGTGCATGCTTTCTGACTTTCTGTTTCCGGATACACTCCAGCTGGAATCTGAAAGGTCATTTTTTCTGCCCACAGGATACCTGGAGTTACCTGAGTTCTAGGATGCCACCTCCTTAGCTAAACCCAGGTCTGAATTCACACAGATATGTAATAATACCAGTGTTTTTCATTTGTTTATTGTAGGGTTTCTCCGCAGGTGGTCTTTGCTTCAGAATCCTCTGGAGATGCGTGTGTAAAATGCAGCTTTCTGAGTCCCACCCTGGACCTACCTGGAACAGAATTACATGCAGAGCAGGAACCAGAGTGTTGCTCACAGTAATCCTTTTCTGTCTACTGAAACATCATTTCCATTGCGCTTAAAAAGAACCCTTTCTCAGTGTCGTTCAAGCTGATGTGCTGTATAGTCTTCATTGGCAGAAGGGTTCTTTGGCCAAAGGTGACACACATAAGTAGGGAAATCGGGACTCAAATGCAGCTTTTGTGATTCCAAGTCCAGGGCTCCTTTCCTTGACACTCTGGAAGCCCCATGTCAAGCCCCTTCAAGCCCCTTATTTCCTCTGCCAGTTTGCCTCGGCACTGAGCCCTGTTGCTACTTAGATCCACTCCTCCAGGGCTGACAAAGACTGGGTCCTGACTCCCTGGAGGTCTCTTCAATCTAAGACACCAGGGAATTAGCTGGCTGTTGGAGAGGGGATATTACAGTCCCATCCTCAGCACTCCTGGATCATCAGACTTGTGCCTCAGTGACTACCATGAAAGGTACAGAAAATAACCTGATGACATGATATAACAGTAATTATGTTATTGTGCTGTGCCAGGTTTTGTGCTAAGCATTTTATATATTGTCCCTCATTTACACCTCACAACAGTCCTGTGAGGGAGCTATTAGGATTATCCCCGCTTTGCAGATGAGAAGATTGAGGCTCAGGTAAATGAACAAACTTGAGAAAGTCCCACAGATATTAAGGGAAGGCTCCAGGATGCAAATGCAGGCGGGACTGAAACTCAACTGGTTTGAGCCCCCGGGGCCTGAATCTACACCATTCTACTCTGGATGCTCTGGGACGGTCTGAGATGGGGGGGAGGCCAAGTGGAAGGGGCTGTGGGGGGGGGTCATCTAATTACAGCCCAGGCAGGTGAGAGGAGGGGGTGCTCAGTGAGGGGGGAGATTCAGAAAAACAGTAGAAAAGAGTTGGTGAGAGTTTTGCTTCTGATAAACTGAAATGCTGTAAATAAGATTAGACAAGAAGCTTTTTTACTGGTTTCCTTTTCTAGTTGGCAAGGCAACTAATAGAGGGGCCAAGAGGCACAGTAAGGAACTGCGTGGATGGGGAGTGAGAAGGGGCACCCCAGATCTGGCCTCCTTCACCATTTTGCTGAGAGCAGAGCCTCGAGTTAGTAAGTATTCCCCCAGGATACTTGAGAGTACATTTGTGGGAAGCCACCATTAAACTATTTCATAAATATTTTGGATTTCATAAAGCTTAATATTTTTCTAAGCACCAATCCGCCTACATTTTTACACCCAACTGTCCTGGAGAGGAAATTTGATCCACATATTCTGGAGTTTTTTAAACTCTGGCCATTTAAAATGGTATTTAGCAAGAGTTGTTTTTTTCTTTTTTTAATTCCAAGATCTCTTTTCCCCAATTTGTCAGTTTGAGGACCCACTCCTATCAAGTTAAGTTCACTTGACAAAATTTTAAATTCAAATTAATAGTATTATTTACTTTCGGAAAGCACTATATGGCTTGTGAAGGACTTCACACACTGTGTTTTTGGCTTGGAAAAAAAAAAAAAGAAAGAAAGTCTTCCAATTTATTTCCTTCTTTCTCTCCAGACTTTCTTGAGCATTTATAAGTCAAGGCCTGTGTCTGGGGAGGTTAGAATCCACTTGAATGTGTGCCATAAGGATAGTTGAAGATGTGCATATCCTGAATTGAATGAACATTTCTTGATGGTCACCCTCTGCCTCGTTGGTCCTCAGGAGACAAGTGTGCTGAACAGGACAGAAGTGATAGGGATGCAAGGGTGGTTTCTACGACAGCAGAAACCCCATATGAATGAAAGAGTCATAGTAAACTGGAGATTAATAGCTTGCTATTTAGAAATAAAACAGAAGTTCTCACTTTCTGCGGGCTTCAAAATTTCTAAATTTGTGTCTAGTCTTATTAAAATGTGGGCAATTGACATGGAGAAGTAAGTCAATTCAGTTGTTCCATAGCCTGGCTAGCAAACCATTATAGCCAAGAGATTCTTAAGTGAAGTGCTATAATGTTTGTAAGGAAAGAAAGCCCCATCTCTCCTTGGCTTATTCAGGCAAGAGAGAGAAGAAAGAAACATAGAGACAAAAACAACAAAAACCAAACAAAAACCAAATCCCCCCAAACCAACAAGCAAACAAAGCAACAACAAACACCAAATTGGCTTTCTATGGCTTTTCCTTTTGCAAAGGTTGCAGCAACCCAAGAAGAGCTTGGGACCTTTTTAGCTGAAGTAAGAGAATCACAGACTGAAATGTACTTTGAGAAAAGCTTTTGTTCTAAGTATGCCAGAAAAAATAGCTCTTTTTTCCTTATAGAAATCATCTATAACTTTTTTTTTTCTCTTTTTCTGCTGGGAAGTTTGTTGCCCCTTTATGGCTGTGATTTCCAAACTGTGAGTCTCAGGCCTCTGGGGTGGGAGGCAGGGCAGAGAGGTTAACATAAGGGGTGTAAAAATCCATTAACAAAGCAGGTTTCTCGTACATATAACAATAATGGCTGCAACTTATTTGTGCTTACTTTTTGTGCTAAGCATACTAAAATGTTTAAATAGGTACTATTTAATCCTCCAAACCCCATGAAACAGGTACTACTATTATTATTCCCCTTTTGTAAAATGGGAAAGCGGAGATACAAACACAGGCTGTCTAACAAGGTCAGGAAGGCTGCTGCCCCAATTACTACAGTTGTTGCCTTCCCTGGCCTTCCACAGAGGACTTGGATCTGTCCCGTGGCCTGCCTGGGAAAGGTGGCCCAGTTCTCCCTGAAAAGGAAAACTCAGGGCGGAAAACTTGGGTGGGCAAGAGGGAAGTCAACTCCACCAGTTGGTCAGTGATCACAGAAGCTAAGGGTAGATGAAAGTCTTGCCATTTACTACAGCATGAACGGACTTAGAGGATAGTACGCTAGGAGAAATAAGCCAGAGAAAGACAAATACCATATGATTTCACTTACATGTGAAATCCAAAAAATAACAAACAAGCAAACAAACAGTAACAACAAAAAAGAGAGGAACAGACTCACAAATACAGAGAACAAACTGGTAGTTGCCAGAGGGGAGGGGTGGAGGGATAGGCAGAATGGATGAACGAGTAAGAGGTACAAACTTCCCAGTTTTAAAATAAATAAGTCACAGGGATGAAACTACAGCGGAGGGAATATAGTCAATAATATAATACTTTAATCGTGGTGAGCCTATCATAATGTACATAATTGTTGAATCACTGTTGTACCCCTGAAACTAATATTTATTATATGTCAACTCTATTTCAATTAAAAGAATATACATATATATGATTGAACTGTTATTCATACCCTTTGATATTACATCTGTATTCTTCAAACATTACAGTGCTCATTAAACTTAGAATGTTAAAAAACAAACTTCTCTCCTGGGAGAGGCAAGCTTCTCTTCTAGCCGGTGGAGGTAGAATGCACAAGGTCAGAGCAGGTACTCACCAGGAGCGGCAGTGGGCCGCGGACAGCACCCACTGTGGGTGGATCAGCACGCCTCCACAGAGGTGGTGGCCGCGGTACTGGATGGAGGCCATGAATGGCCGGGAATGTGGCGACACTTCTCGCCCTCCAATAATCTCCATGCCGAAACCTACAGAAGAAAACCCAAAGATTTAATATGAAAGATCCAAGCAGATTATTTCATGTAATTCTTCTTCCAATAGTCATTATATCATTTCCAAGATAAAAAAACAACCACCCTACAATCTCCTAATGGCTATAATAATTTTACCGATAAACACATGTACACTTAATAATATATAATATTATATATCATATATAATATATAATTAAATAATAATATAAAATAGTATAATAAATTTAATAATTGATAATACAGGTTCAAGGGATAGACATGGTTGGGAAAATTTTTCATTTCTAAATAACAACACAATCACTAGAAGTTCATTTGATGCATAAATGTGGTGGGTCTAGGAGATACTCACATTCTGGAGTCATAAAAGCCCCAGCTGTTAGGAAAAATAGAGGAAAAGAAGAAAACTTCACCATTTTAATGGCTTTGATTGAAGAAGGCTAGATGAAATATTCTGATGGCATTAGTGAAGGAAGAAGATTCTGAAGACTGAGCTTTGACCTTGAAAGTTTTATCTTTCTCACCACAAGTGTTTCAGACAGCAGTGGTGGAACTCGAATCTTGGTTTTTCACACCTGCGTTTGAAAGTGTTTATCAGTTGGAGGCGATCAGATCTATACTTTTAGCACTTTTTTGTTGTATACGCAATAAAGAACTCATTTCAGGAGTGAACCCTCTTCAACATCTGTATGAGTACTCATGTTATAAATGGTGAAAGAATAAAAAATATCCAAGCCATAAGAACTTAATGAAGTTGCAGACAGGATCCAAAGATGTTCATTGCTCTATAGCAATACTTTTTATTTTTCCTGGCAGAAAGTCGTGCCTATCATATTTAGTTTCTCTCTATTTTTCATTTGGACATAGATTTATTATGTGGAGAGACATGGAACCTTGCACAGATCGTGGTTGCATTGCAGTAGGCTTAGCTAAAGCCCGAATATCATCCAGAAAAACCCATACGTTTTGTAGCAAACTTATTCCTAGTCATGCCATTTACTCTAAATTTGACCAAATTTGGGTTAATTTTAGTTACATTTTTGGGAAATTTCATAATGTATTAGAAAGGAACATTGGTAACACATTTTTAATTCTGAGTCTCTCCTTTATTCATTTTTAATTGAAAATAATCATGTGATTATCCAGGGCCTTGATAAAAATATCTTTTAAAAATCAAAGACCGCATTTCGTCAGTCTCCTCAGGAATAGATGATAAATATATAGCCTCGCTTTCTATGGTACTTTCTCTTTCACTACCAAAGCTATTAAACTTAAGATTCCACAAGATTCTGTTTGCGCTTCTTGCTGATCAATGGTGCAAATTTTATGAGTACAAATAGATAAATCCAGCACTGGAACCCCAATCCAGAAATACTGACCAAAATTTACCTTGAATTCACAGAAATTATTTTCTTTTTTCTAAGATATAGGCATCCTATCCCTTTTTTTTTTATATAAAGGAGAATTGAAATCCAGAGCTATTATGCTTGGCAGATTGCAAAAGAATCCTATCAAATTGTTGTTTTTTAGCATAAGACAGTAGGAATAATAATAAACAATATTATAATTATATAGGATATATTATAATTTAATTATATAAGTGTCTTAAATTATTATTATTATTATTTCCAAATTCTCTTTACATGATCACTTATATACTTTCATGTTTTCTTAATTTACCTAAGGTTCCACAGCATGTAACGGGGACCAAATTATTTGCCTGACCTGAAATAACTTGTATGTTAATAAATATGCTTCCAGAGCACAGAATTTGAAAAATATCCTGTTTTCACTTTACAAGGATGCAACAAAGTAAAGTAAAGCTCTTCTGGGTGTTACATAAGCAGAATTAACAACAAAATAAATGCAGAGCGGTGACTTCCTGTTGCAGAGTCCCAGCGGGTGAGACAAGGAGGAGCGGATTAAGAAAAGCCACAAACTTCATGAACCAAACTTGTTAGTTCCAGCCAAATGTCCCTATGAATTTTCAAGTCATCTTTGTCACTGCTAATGTGCCTTAGGTAGATCTCACATAAGCCACTTTTCCAAGCTGCAAAGTGGACCTGGTGATGCCAATTCCCCCCTATATCCCAGTGATACTGGGGACATAAGAAAAATCACGTGTGATGTGCAGAAGTGGTTTGAACTCTGAGGAGGAAATGAACTGTGTAAGAGACAAAGCTTCATTTCTGCAGGGGTTGGGAGGCATGGTTAAAAACATCTCTCAGCTGCTTATTTCTAGGTAGTGAGGACTCATATCCATGTAGCTTTTTACAAATTGCTAAGCACTTTCAACTGAATTTCCAGGGAGGTGGCTGTCAGTCTTGTTTTGTGGATAAAGAGTTGCTAGAGATTACCGAGCTAGCGGGTGGCAGGGTCGGTTCTTCAACCCTTAGGGTGCTGGCTCCAGGCTCCACGTTGCTTTCAACCACATGTCTCCCCCACTTTGAGAAGTCCCTGAGGTTCAGATGTGCTAAGAGGCAAGCTGCCTCTGCAGAGGGGAAAAAGGAGTTAGCCATATACACCGCAATTAGACATGGATGAGATTTAGTTCAATTGGGAGGACAGTCTCATAACTCTTTCTTGTAGCCGACCCGGAAAATTCTGAGAATCAATTTGGTTTATAGTAATGAGTTATTTGCTTTTGGCTTCAGACCGATGCGCCAGTTAATAGTATCATTTGTTATTATATTCAGGATCCTGGATTTGAGAACAGTGAGCTGTGTAACATGATGAGCTCGGCGATCCAATTTATTTCTGGGTGTTGGTTTTGTTCTGTTGAGTCTGCTGTGGGGAGAACCGTGTTTGCTTTGGATGGCTTTTGCAACAGCTGTGCTGGGCTGAGCGAATGTGTGGCGGTGCTCAGTGCCGGACCGGCTTCACGAATCAGGGACCTTGCGGTCCGCCTGTGCTGCGTGGTGCTCAGCAGTCCTCATGAGCTGCTCTTGGAGAGAGCAAAAACAGCGTTTTTGTTTTCCTTCATCCCTCCTCTCTCTTTTGATCCTCCAATGTTTCGGGAGACCCATATGGAACAGCTGTCTGCCCAAAGACCACGTGTGGTTCTCTCTGTTGGGTTGCTTTCTTTCCCACACTAGACACCTGCTTCGTCACTTTCATTAGCCTTGCCCTCTAAAGCCATGCCACTCAAAATGTGTCCGCAGAACTGTCTCCGTCCGTGACCTGTTCATTACCCACCTAGGGCAAGCTAAGGACAGAAACTGAGTGTCGGTTTAGAAGCAGTTACAGCCATTTGTCAGGGCTCCATACTAATTTATTTTAGTTAATGAAATGCTATTTATTATCTGTTCAGTCTGATCATAAAATAGGGCATATATTCTTTATGCCTTTTATAAAATTTAAGTTTTCTATTTACTTGTGTTGCATTGTATGAAAGTATTGGTCCACAATGGACTAAAACTGAAACCAAACAAATGAACAACAACAAAACCTCAAACACACCTGGTCTTCCCCGCAGGTAGTGTGACCACAGCTCTGTAGACACAGCTGCAAAGCAGATCTGTTTCAAGCTCTTTCCTTCTCTTCCCTTTTAGCCTCCTTTGAAAAAGTTTCCCAACACCAAGATTTCCAAGACTCCCCTGGCTGTCCCATCCTCCTCAGCCCCAGGCACGTGAGATCAGGATTTGGCAGAATTCCCCCGGGGTCCTTCCTTTATGGCTCACCACCCTACGAGCCTTGACTTCTGTCCAGTAATGGTTTCACTCATTTGATAAATGAATCTGCTAACAAATATGGTGAAACTACAGCAGTTTTGAAAACTGGCTGGGAATGGCTATTGGGGTGCTGTATGAGGACATTGTGTCCAGAGGTCCCAAGAAAATATACACCCAGCTTCACATTACAGCCATGCCTCCCATGAGATTTTTTAAAATGGATGAGCTTGAGAACAATCGCTATAAGGAATGCAAAGTACCCCTTGACGGAGACCTGGGCTGGGGCTTTGGCCTGAACCTCAAGGGCAGAGGTTTCTCAGTCGTCTCCATAGTCAATGGTTTCTCTTGGGCAGAGAAACTGGGTGAGCTGGGTTGCAGCACATGCAGCTCTGCTTTTTCCTAAGGCCCTTAAATACTTCCAAGAACTGCCCCAGGACCTCCCCTTGCTGGAATGGTGGTGGGGATGAGAGTGGATTAGAAGGAAATTTGTTGTATCTTCCTTCATCTTAACTTTTTTCATCAAAACATATTTTGCATGTGAATCACCTTCCTTTCTTAAATAGGAATTTATGGCGAAGGGGGCTCCTAGTGCTTCCCGAGCTGGCTGCCTGGTCAGACACTGTCCTCTCAGCTGGTTCTCCAGGCTGCAAGCTGACATCTCTTCGTTTTCTTTTCTTCTTCAGGGTGGCTTTTGATGTTCATTTTCACTGAGCTGAAATGTTTTGGGAGTGATGAGGAGAGTCCCACATGGGGTGGTCCCTGCGATGTCCTGGACCTGAGGCAGATCCAGAAAATCTTACACTCACGCTGTCTGCGGTCTCTATCCTAAAAGATTTACGCATGTGAAAATCCTTTCTCCAGGGATGACTGCCAAAGGAAGGTTTGTAGCCCTGACCTCTCTTCCCAGCTCCAGGCCTGTGGGGACACTGGCCTTGCACAGAGGAATTGAGGACTTTTGAGCCTGGTGGGGTTTTAGGGAGAAAACTGGGATCAATATGTAGGTCAAGTCAAGGAAAGAACCAGATGATAAAGACCAGAAGAAAAGAAGAAGCAGGAAGGGAAGGGAAAGGGAAGGAAATAAATATTGTAGAGAAAGAAGGAAACCATCAGTTGAGGATGAGAGAACACATTTATATTTAAACATCTCAGATGTGTCCCAAGCCAAATATATCAGCTTTCTACGATAGAAACAGGTCTTTAAAAATGAATCGTCTTATTCTATTGAAAGCAAGTCCGTTGTTTGAACTAATCAGAAGGATTTCACAAAATAAATAAAGTCACAGGAGGCAAACTAGTAAGTATTTCAAAGGGGGTGGTCAGATTTGTTAATGAGGCTATGGCCCAGCTGGAACTCAAAAAAATCAGTGTTTCATTTAGATGAGATCAAGTAGAAATTATCATGTAGTTCTAAGCATGATAGAAGTACTTTACCGGAGGCTGATGATTGACCAAACAACACACATGCACACGCATACACTTCTAGCACGTCTCCATCCCCTCCCCGCCACTATCCCAGCATGTGGCTGTGCAGTAGGATAGGCTAATCCCTATCCTACTTTTTATCACAAATTCCAGGTGGATCAAAGATTGTCTATGAAAAATGAAATAATTATAAATCTAAGTGAAACCGTAATTTTTAAAAAAGATTTATTTACTTATTTTTGAGAGAGAGCACGAGGGTCCCTGGTGGGGACAGATGGAGAGAATCTCAAGCAGACTCCTCGCTCAGCTCAAAGTAGTTGCTTAATCTCACAAACCCTGAGATCATGACCTGAGTTGAAATCAAGAGTCAGATGCTTAACTGACAGAGTCACCCAGGTGCCCCTGAAATGGTAAATCTAGAATAGTGTTTGAGAGGAGAAGGCAGAAAGGAAACCATCAGTATTGGAGCATATAAAATTTTATGACTTAATGTAAGGCAAACAATACTATAGGTATATCCAAGACTTATGATAAAATGTTTGTCATTTGTATTGAAAAACATTCCCCCCGAAAGAGAGTATCTTTAATATATGAAGTGGTCTCACAGATTGATCAAAAAAGATAAGATTCACAATAAGTAGGCTCAACTGGTGAGCAAATCAATATAAATACAAATAAAATAATATCTTAGTCAATTTTCCTCAATAGGGACCTATAAATAATAGTTTAAATAGTTGTTTAAATAATATTTTAAAATCTTGGTAATTATAGGATAAAAGATAAGCACATTGCACATTTTTTGCAAAGTTTAGGAGGTATAGGTTTGATATATAACAGCAGAACAATGATAGCAAGCACTGGTAAAAAGACTACCAGACTAAGAAGATAGAAGTCAACAGAGGCGTCATCTACGAAATTCTCATGGTTGACGGGTCAGTTGATGGATTTTTAGCAACAATGGAATTGTGATATTTCTTTTTCTTTTTAAGCTTTTTTTAAATTTATTTATTTGGGAGAGAGAGAGAGAGCAAGCATGAACAGGGAGGAGGGGCAGAGGGAGAGGGGGAAGCAGACTCTCTGCTGAGCAGGCAGCCTGACATGGGGCTCGATCCCAGGACTCTGGGATCATGACCTGAGCCGACGGCAGACACTTAACCGACTGAGCCACCCAGGTGCCCCTAGAATTGTGATGTTTCTTTTATTTTTTTAATTTTATTTTATTATGTTTTGTTAGTCACCATACAATACAGCGTTAGTTTTTTTTTTTTAATTTTATTTTATTATGTTATGTTAATCACCATACATTGTATCATTAGTTTTTGATGTAGTGTTTCATGAGTCATTGTTTGCATACAACACCCAGTGCTTCATTCAATATGTGCCCTCCTTAATACCCATCACCGGGCTAACCCTTCCCCCCACCCCCTTCCCCTCTAAAATCTGCAGTTTGTTTCTCAGAGTCCATAGTCTCTCATGGTTCGTCTCTCCTTTCGATTCCCCCCCCCTTCATTTTTCCCTTCCTTCTCCTAATATCCTCCATGCTATTCCTTATGTTCCACAAATAAGTGAAACCATATGATAATTGACTTTCTCTGCTTGACTTATTTCACTTAGCATAATCTCCAGTCCCATCCATGTTGATGTAAAAGTTGAGTATTCATCCTTTCTGATGGCTGAGTAATATTCCATTGTATATATGGACCACATCTTTATCCATTCATCTGTTGAAGGGCATCTCGCCTCTTTCCACAGTTTGGCTATTGCGGACATTGTTGCTATGAACATTGGGGTGCATATGGCCTTTCTTTTCACTACATCCTTGTCTTTGGGGTAAATACCCAGGAGTGCAATTGCTGGGTTATAGGGTAGCACTATTTTTAATTTTTTGAGGAACCTCCACACTGTTTTCCAAAGTGGCTCTACCAACTTGCCTTCCCACCAACAGTGTAAGAGGGTTCCCCTTTCTCCACAATCTCTCCAACATGTGTTGTTTCTTGCCTGTCAATTTTTGCCATTCTAACTGGTGAAAGGTGGTATCTCAATGTGGTTTTGATTTGAATTTCCCTAATGGCTAATGATGATGAACATTTTTTTCATGTGTCTGTTAGTCATTTGTATGTCTTCTTCAGAGAAGTGTCTGTTCGTGTTTTCTGTCCATTTTTTGACTCGATTATTTGTTTTTTGGGTGTTGAGTTTGAGAAGTTCTTCATAGGTCTTGGATACCAACTGTTTATCTATAGTGTCATTTGCAAATACCTTCTCCCATTCTGTGGGTGGCCTCTTTGTTTTGTTGACTGTTTCCTTTGCTGTGTGGAAGGTTTTTATCTTGATGAAGTCCCAAAAGTTCATTTTTGCTTTTGTTTCACTAGCTTTTGGAGATGTATCTTGAAAGAAGTTGCTGTAGCCAATGTCAAAGAAGTTATTGCCTATGTTCTCCTCTAGAATTTGATGGATGTCTCACATTGAGATCTTTCATCCATTTTGAGTTTATCTTTGTGTGTAGTGTTAGAGAATGGTTGAGTTTCATTCTTCTGCATGTGGCTGTCCAATTTTTCCCCAAAAAATAGAAACAGAAGGAAAGCTTCCAGACTCATTCTATGAAGCTGGCATTACCTTAATCCCCAAACCAGGCAAAGACCCCACCAAAAAGGGGAACTTCAGACCAATATCCCTGATGAATATGGATTCCAAAATTATCAACAAAATCCTAGCTAATAGGATCCAACAATACATTAAAAGGATCATCCACCATGACCAAGTAGGATTTATCCCTGGGATACAAGGGTGGTTCAACATTCGCAAATCAATCAATGTGATAGAACACATTAATAAGGGGAGAGAGAAGAACCATATGGTCCTTTCAATTGATGCAGAAAAAGCATTTGACAAAATACAGCATCCTTTCCTGATTAAAACTCTTCAGAGTATAGGGATAGAGGGAACATTCCTCAAGTTCATAAAATCCATCTATGAAAAACCCACAGCAAATATCATCCTCAATGGGGAAAAGCTGAGAGCCTTTCCCTTAAGATCAGGAACACGTCAAAGATGCCCACTCTCGCCACTATTGTTCAACATAGTACTAGAAGTCCTAGCAACAGCAATCAGTCAACAAAAAGAAATAAAAGTATTGAAATTGGCAAAGAAGAAATCAAACTCTCTCTTTCGCAGATGACATGATACTTTATGTGGAAAATCCAAAAGACTCCACCCCCAAATTACTAGAACTTATACAGCAATTCAGTAATGTGACAGGATACAAAATCAATACACAGAAATCAGTTGCTTTCTTATACACTAACAATGCAACTGTCGAAAGGGAAATTAGAGAAACGATTCCATTTACAATAGCACCAAAAACCATAAGATACCTCGGAATAAACCTAACCAAAGAGGTAAAGGATCTATACTCTAGGAACTATAGAACACTCATGAAAGAAATTGAAGAAGACACAAAAAGATGGAAAAACATTCCATGCTCATGGATCAGAAGAATAAACATTGTTAAAATGTCTATGCTACCCAGAGCAATCTATACCTTCAATGCCATCCAGTCAAAATTCCAATTTCAAAGTGCTGGAACAAACAATCCTAAAATTTGTATGGAATCAGAAAAGACCCCGAATCACCCAGGAAATGTTGAAAAAGAAAAACAAAGCTGGGGGCATCATGCTGCCTGATTTCAAGCTATATTAGAAAGCAGTGATCACCAAGACAGCATGGTACTGGTACAGAAACAGACATATAGACCAATGGAACAGAATAGAGAGCCCAGATATGGACCCTCAATTCTATGGTCAAATAATCTTTGACAAAGCAGGAAAAAATATGCAATGGAAAAAAGACAAGTCTCTTCAATAAATGGTGCGGGGAAAAGTGATATTTCTTTGAGACTGTGAACTGTGTAAATCATCTTTCCTTCTTTCAGTTCCTTAATTCACCTCTTTTTCTCTCCAAAGTCCAAAATACACACTTTCTATTCTCGCCAGAATTTCAAATCACTTACCTTCTTGCAACGTAACCACGTCCACTAGCTCTCTTCTGCACACGTCTGACCTCTTTTCAGTCTGAACAAGACAGTCATAGTAACAAGGTCCACATATCAACTCCAGGCTTGTCTACCCTCATAACCTTCTACTACAGAACTGCCCAACTACACAACACCCTTACCATTTGCTTTCTCAGATTCTAGCTTAAAGAGTACTCTTGCAGAAATCACAGAGCCTAGTGGGCCACCCCACCAGCTCAAAAGTAGGGTGTTCACTGTGCTCTAGAAATTCTTTCACTCATCTCTTTTTCATTCTCTAGATCGTGGGCCACAATACCCTTTCCAGACTTTCGTCATCTTCCCCAGGATCCCGCTTCCCACTTTACTAGATACCATCATGTCACCTTTTACTTCGGAAGTTGAAGGAGAATCTGTCTCTTTATCAAACTACTCACCTTTTCTCCCTGGTCAAGTGGGAACACCTCTGAAGAGGGACACCTTTATTCTTTTCCTCGTCTCCTGGGGACTTTAACTTTTAATTATTTCTTTAAATAGCAGCTTGACTTTCTACATGTTCACTAGCTCATTCCTTTAATATTCATCCATCATCCATCCATCTATCCCTACGTTAATTTTGTATGCAAGCAACAGATCTATCTATTCATGAAAGATTTTCACTTGAATATGTTTGATCCTCAGTTTATCATTCTTTTTCTTTTTTTCATAATCAATTTCTTACTATCTCTTGTCATCCTGACGAATTGTTTTCATTTCTCACTTTACTAGTGAAACACATTTTCAGTGACTCTTGTCACGGCTTTTCTCAGTCCTCATTTTTTTTTTTTTACTTTTTTGCATCCTTTTACTCTGCTGACCAGCTTTTCCTGGAAGAATCCTCTGTCCCTGACTCCTGATATGCTATATGTATATTCTTCACCCCTTTGATCACTACTTGTCTCTTTACTGCCACTTCCTCTTCCTGTTCTCCAAATTCTCTCTAGAAGTCCCTCTACTCTCTTCAGCCCAACCATTCCCAAAGTGTGTACCCATAGGTGTGTTGATAGCAGTTGTCCTGAAGCAAGAAGGGTTCTGTTGTCCAAGAAGTTTCAGGAACAAATAGGCAATTCAATGAAGGTAAGTGTAGTTTTGGTCTTCAAGACTTCTTCAAGCCTTTAGATGCTAATATGCATTGTTAATACCCAGGGGGCTCTGTGGAACTAGAGTATGCTCAGTTTCTCAACTTTATTTTACCACAGAACATTTTTTTTTTATAGAACGTGTCTGGACACCTGAATTCCATACAACTCATGATGGAAAACAGTGAATATCTTCAATTTTCCATCATGACCTCTTTTCATAATATTGCTCCACCAACTATTCTCCTGTAGCCTCTCCTGCTACCTTCCACATGTGGCACTTCCTAATCATTCTGGGTGGAAGTAACTTTTCCCTCTTCCAAAAGCAAGAGGAAGCCTTAGAAGTCATGTTAACATCTTGCTTGATATTATTATGATATTTATCATATTCAGCCTATTCATCTGAGATTGTTAGCTTCTCGAGAACTGTGTCTGTGCACTTTGCACCAGCAAGGAATGATTTCAGCTGCAAGTAACAAAAAACCCAACCCAGAGGGACTTAAACAACAAGGAAATTCACTTTCTCATGTAATAAGACACTCAAGGGTAGGACACCAGGGTTGATTAATTCAGGGCTCAATGTTACTATCAAGACTCAGGGTTTCATCCTCAGTCCTTGTGTTCACTAACCTCATGACCCCAGGTGTCACATTTGGGTACAAGGTTAGAGGGAACATAAAAGTCCACAGCAATTCCTGCAGGTGTATTTTAGGATGCCACGCCTTTCCCAGAAGCACATTGGCATCTCTCCCTCCCACATTTTGTTGGACAGAATAAGATCACGTTCCTTCCTGAAAGCAGTCCCTAGCAAGGGGAATGAGGTTTCCCATTTCCCACTGGACTGGCTTGGGTACATCTGTGGAGCTGGGGTTTGGATCATCTTTGAGGGGGAATAGACCTGAACAAAATAGGGATTCTTTTAGCAAGGTGGGAATGGGCAGAAGTATATTTATATCTTACTGTCTTGCTCTGTTCCCCACAGAGTAAAATGAACATTCTATGAACTTGCTAAGTGAGCAAAAGAACGGGTAAGTGGTTGTGCCAAATTATGTGTTTAATCAAGATTTTATAACTTGTTACCTGTCTACTACATTTCCTGACTTTTTAGGAGGAAGACTCAGAATTTACCTGAGAAGGAATATTCATAGGTGAATATTTATAGTTACTAACTCTATATTTGAAATAGTAAAGCCTTTGTCCTTCCTATACTCTTTTATACCGGTAACATCAGGAACCAGGAATATAATAGAGCCATTTTGAGTAAATGTCTCCAAGGGAATTCACAGTGATAAAATCAAAATAACATAAAATAGATTCTAAATTAAGATTTTCATTGTTTTCATCAACAAAATTATAACTTTGGGAAGCTTCTTTTTCTTTTCCCTCATAGTCAAGATAGCAGCCATATCACATTGTAAGTGATTTGATGCCAATAGTTGAATCAGTCTGTATTTCCTCCAGACATTCTTTGAACATGTGTCAACAGGAAAGAACATGTTTCAAAATCCACTTTTAATCATTTCTCCCTTAATAAAGTTTGAATGTTTCTTTTAGTTCTCTCTGTGCTTTCTGAAATTTGCCAAAAAACAAATAAACAAACAAAACAAAATAAAACAAAACAAAAACCCAGAACTGTCAGAACTGGTCAAGACCAAATTCCAAAGAAGGTAAAATTGACCATGGGGACACTTTCATCTCTATTCTCAGTATCTTGATTTCTCTTAACAATCCTCATCTGCAAAGATTTATTGTCAGCAAATACCAGCCAACATCTCATAGCTCAAAAATATTTTAAGGTGTTGCCTCTTTATCATGTATTCTCATTTTATTTAATGTTTCTTAAATAATAATAATAAAAACTCTACAGATCTTTAATAATGGGCTGTCAGGTATGGTGGCAAGGATGAAGACGGTTTGGGTAGAGAATAGTCCTTGTTTTGATCAAGTCACACCACATTGGCATCATCTATTCTGGCTAAGTAATAGGCCGGCTCTAGACATATTTTGTTTTTGTATATTATTGGGTAATTGAGAAGCCAGAAGCCCCTGAGCTGCCAATGCTGAGATGTTTAAAACTGTTACACTAGAAGTGCTAAGGCCCAATGTGTGTAGATTGTGCGGTAGGTGGCCAGAGATATGTTTTAAAGTTTGGATTTCAATCAGAAAGTACTCTTCTAACTAGAATGAGTTTTAAACCCTTCTCTGAAAAAGCAAAGAAGAGTGAGGGCCCTAGGAACTGTGTGCTTCCAGTTCACAGACTGCATTCACACACACAGAGAAGCCATTTCCACATAACATGCAGCAAGAATATAGGAAGCCGGGCATTGAGATAGCATGATGTTAAGGAAGACGGCCCTTCTCTGAGTGGCACTGGGCTTATGGTACTAACTGCCAGACACCTGTTGTAAGAATAAAGTTTCATGCAGTCAGAAGTCAAAAAATTGTCTTTGTGACTCACTTGATAGGATTGAGGCCAGTAGTTTGCTGCACCAGCTGACAGTATTCAAAGAGACCAACTCAACCAAACCCAAGAATGCTTGGTGTGGGATCTAAATCATGGTGCTCAGTAGTCTGAAAGATGAGGAGGCTTTTAATAATTCATAGTCCAGGGGAGAAAAAAAAAAAGATCTATCAACTTTCCACCCCAGACATCTAGAATAGTCTTAATTGTTTGTTCTTTAGGCTTTTATTTTTGTGAAGGTGTCAAGAGATCCATATAGAGAAGAGACTGGTGATGGGGAAGGTCACATGCATCTGAAGGACCAATCTTCTTGGAGAAAGGAGTCAGAAAAAATTGATAAAAGAAATCCCTTGGTCAAAACCAACATATGGTAAATCTATTATTTTATCTAAAAAAATAATTTTCTGGGGAAAATCTCTTCCTTCTCAAGTTTTAAAGTACTAATAATTACCATTGGCAAAAATTGGCCTCCTGAACTATATTTTTAACTTATTAAATAAAAGATTACTGTTCCAATGGGAAAACAAGGAATAAAAGCAGTAGGCAGCCAGCATTTTGCCAAATGCATCAGAACGAAGCCAAGACTTCATGATAATTTAGCAGTGAAGGCTTAGTCCCTGATGACATTCATTTCCTAGATGAAGAATCAAGTCCTGGACACAGAACAAGATCAACATGGAACATACATAGAAGAATCATCTGAATATGGACAATGCAAGTAGAAGACAAGGGACAATTCAGACAAGTCTACAACAGGGATTAGTGGTTTTCTCCAATTCATTAGTAAACACAAAGTTTATACCTGAAGTCTTACCAGTGATACTATTTAGTTGAGATACATGTATATGTTTATGTATGTGATTTTCAAGGTAACTATTTAGCAAACTTGACATAATTGGACTTAATCATTATCAACAGATTCTTTTATAGTCCAAAGTCCTGAGTTAAAAAAAAAAAATAGCCCATGTGCAGTTACTTACCCACCTGAATCAGAAGTCATAATTCTAGTGCCCGTAATGTACCTCTTTCAGGATGTTGTTTCAACAAAGCATTTATATGTCTGCTCGGACCACAAATGTGAAAATCACAGATATTATTGCTGAAAGATACAGTTTCAATCAGATCTTGGCAGGAAACAGAATCTGACTCCGGCCGTTCAAATGAAGAGACTTTAATCAAGGAGCTACTCACAGAGGTGTGGGCAAGGCAAAGGGACTTGAGCGCCCAGGGACATGAAACAACAGGGAGCCACTGCTACTCCTGATAGCCCAGGAGAGCTCAGCTGTGAAGGAGGGTGCCCAACAGGAGCGGTGAGCATGGAAGGACACAGCCCCTGCCATAAACACAGGCTAACGCAGGGAAGGAATAGGGAAGAAATGCCAAAACTCTCTCTCCTCCTCTGATCCCCATTGGTATCCAACCCAAGCTGAAAGGTAAGGGAGCCTAGGTGATGTAGCCCATGGAGGGCATGGAGCATGGCAGGAAAGGGCAAAGACTGGATTTAGGGTGGGTGGGACAAATGGTGGGAAAGTACTTTAGAAATCTGTCCTTTGTGCTCAGGTGATCCATAGACAGGTCCCTGGTGGGCAGAGTGGCTAGCAGGTATGTGACTATATGAAGCAGTTTATACCTGGTAGAGGTAAGAGTTCACTTGTTAAAGGTGAGTCTGGCCTCTCTGTGGATACCTGGATTCCCCAGTGCCTAGAGCAGTTAGTCCTGGTCAGCCTGTAATCATGCCAGAAGAGGGGCTGGTGCTTCCTTAACCACCGGTGCTCAGAGGGAAATTCTGTAGCTGGCTTATGGCATCTCGGTCCTCAGCCAGGAAAGACCAGTCTCTCCGTAAGCATGAGTGCTGAGCTGGTGGAATAGGGCTGGAGCTGAGTATTGACATGTCATGTTAGTCTTGTGTGCAGTTTCTGATGACACCAGGTAAGAAGCTGGCGTTCCATCATCATGCAGCCCAAAGTATAGCTCTGTTTGGCTTCTGGTGCACTGCTCTAGGATAGGCCATAGGGGAAGTGGTCTCATCTCCCTCATGAACTCTGCTCTGGCAGATCGAGGGCAGGTGTACTGCTTTGCCAGTTGCCCTTGTATACAAGAAACCCAGGCAGGAACCAGCAGGGGAGTGTGGGTGGGAGCAAGGCTCCCACAGCCAACATGAAGAGTGCCCTTGCTCCCTGGTCCTTTAGCCAAAATCTTTTTTAATCAACTGCATGTCTACTCATGAAGCCAAGATGACTGTGCAAAACTCATCTACGTTGCTTCACAGAGTGAGGTGATCAGTGGGATGAATACCGAACGTTTTGATCCAGCGTGTGTGACATTACTCTGCCACCTGGCCTGTGGCTGGTGGGCAGACAGCATAATGGGACAAAGAATTAAACAGGAAAAGCAAAATACATGTGCCCTTTGAAAACAGTTACATAAGCGTCCTTGAATAAATAAGTAACATTTATTTGTGGTGCTTTGCAAGTTGCTCAATGCCATTCCCATTTATTTTTGATTGCTTGACACGCTACTAAGTTATGTCTTTAATCTCTTCATCACGAGTAAGGTTTTGACTTCCATACATTTTGCGGTGGGAAAAATGTTGCTTTTTATTATTCCACTGAAGCCCACTTTGTCAGGGATCCAAGTGGCTATAGCAACTAAGTCTCCTGTTAACTCTTCCTCTCAACTCAATCCTTGAAAATTAGTTGGAACAGATTAGAGTGAGCCCTCCAAAAGTCGTCTTTCGGTTTGAGAGGGGCAGGGAGCTGGAAGGCTCATCTGTTCTTTGATCCTCTGTGACTTCTCTGATCCTGGGAGTCGGTATGACTCATCTCATGCAAGGTCTTGTTGTTCTGCTCACTTGGAAACTTCAGACTGTTACAAATAAGGCCCACTCCTGGCCGCCTTGAACTTCAGCCTTGCAGCTGGATTCTGCAGACCCCAGAGCCCGCAAAACCCTGGACCAATGCTGAGGGTTCTTTCCACATGTGCACAGCCATGCCTACAAAAATAAACCATTTTAACAGTTTGGGGCTAAACTGACTTTTTATTGTATAAATTAAGCTTCATCCATACCTGCCCCCCACCATAAGTAAATGGCATCAGCGGGGTTAGTGGGTGGTGACAGAGCCGGAGCTTCTGTCACTTCCTGGGGACCCTCTTTTTCCATTGTGTGCATCCACTTGCGTGCTCTGAGACCAGGAATCACGGGGTCATGGGGAGCCATGGCAGGAGGAGGCATCTGGTGGAGGTCCAGCCCAATGCCATGTTGTTATTAACACATTTGAGTGCTCACTGCTTGTCAGGAGCTGGGCCCCGTATGTCAGTTCAACCCTTTGAAGTCCGCATTCTCATGTGTTTCTGCACCTGGGGAAATCAAGGCTTACTGACGTAAATGCTGTGCTCAGTTTGTAGTATTAATAAGTTGTAAACCCAGGACTGGAACTCAAGTGACCTGACCCCCAAATCGGGCATTCTTAGCCACTGCTCTACATGGTTGAAGTCAATTTGTTGCTTCCACCTTCCTTTCCTTTCTGACGGAGGAGCTAGGGGTCACAGGGAGTAGTGGACTTGGTGCTGGAGGGGGTGGTGGGGCAGGCAGGTGCAGGGCAGAAAGGAAAGCGATCCAATCAACGTTCCCAGTCACGTGTGAGTGATGTAATGCTGGCGATGCCTCTGCCATTTTAATTTTAGAAGAGGGTGACATGAGGACACACTCCGAAAGCATGGCACCTTGAGACTGTGGGCAGCGCGGGAGGATGCTGGGGGTGGGGAGGGGCAGCCCCTTCACTATCACTTGAGGAGCTGGGGTTCATGAGGCTGTCTCTGGTTTGCTTATTTCTTCTCAGAGGCTATGCCATATCTTGTCCCCCTCAGATGTGCAGGACATGAGGCAAGCACTGTGAAGACCAGGACAATAAACATAAAACGATTGCTGCTCACAGGAACCAGACGGCCCCCTCGGTGTACAGGACAGTGCTAGAAGTGTAGAAATGCCTAGATGGGCGGGGATCAAAGAGGAGATCAGTGAAGGCATCACACAGCGCCTGGCATCTCAACCTCAAGGGGCGAAGTCTTTTGATGGATGGAGAAAGGAAGGTAAGCGGGTGGATGGAGGAGTAGGCCCAGGCTACATTGGTCATTGACTGTGGACACATTTGCCTACAGTCTGGTCATTTTTGTTTTCTATGAAGAGAACATTTAGTCACTTACTAACCTATAAATACTAATGTTGAATAACTACTATCGGGCAAGATTTTAAAAAACTGAAAAGTTTAAAAAATGTATTTAGTTAAAAAATAAAGTAAGTAAAATTCCAAGGTATCATGTGTTTCTTATCTCTGATTTCTTTAGCAGTTGAGTGAGCAACTTACCCTGAACCACTTCTTCAGTCAGACTTTTTCCTGACGCTAAGCTCAGAGCTCTGGTGTATTTAGGGCTCGAGAGGCTTTCGAGGTCCACGTTGATTGCTTCGACCTGCTTCTCCTCTTTTCAGATACTAAAGGTCTTTGATTATGTGTCCATGCTAATTGCCCTAGCAGTGGGACTATATGTGGGGGAAAGCATTACTTTGCATTTTGAAGACTCGGACTCTCCTAATTGAATGTCAAGTGCTCTGATGATGCCTCTTGACCCTCGGAGGAGAAGCATGTCTTCCTGCACCAGGTTTGTGTAGCTTTGCAACTGCAAGTACACAATTTTGAAGGCTCACCATGTAGGACTGTTCAACAGAGTGGGTGCCTCACCGTTTTTTGCTTGTATGGGGTGTGTGTGTGTGTGTGTGTGTGTGTGTGTGTGTGTGTGTGTGTTTCAGCTAGTTAGGAAGAGGTTATCACGGCAAGCATGCCACACTTGATATCTCCTTTTCAAACAGCTTTACTAAGTGGCTTCCTCGCAAGTCCCTTCAAAAGTGCCTACCAACTATTCTCTGGGACGATCAGATACCCTACAAATCTTGTTTTCAGTATAAACTCTTGTTTGGATGTGGGGTGCTTGGAAGGCGATCATTCATGGCCTGATTTGAAGTTCCATTATTTTAAGTTCATAAAATGAAGGCATTAATACTAAAAAGTTAGCACGGGTTGGTGCTCATCAAATTATCTATTATAATAAGTGCTGATCCCTTATAAACCAGCCTTGTGGACTAGACCACATAAAGGTTAAAATTGTGATTAGCCATCTTGAGAACTCTTTGAATACAGAAAACCAAAAGTATGTTGGATTCCTTTCATTCTTGGAGACATTGTTTGGTGTTTTATTCGGTGAGTACTTCCTAAATATATTTACAAAGGAGCCAGGCTCAGCATGTTGTCTGGAAGTGGTGGTGTATACACGGGCTCATGATCTGCTGTTAGAAATGTAAGCTGGGTGTGTGTGCACATGGGTGTGTGGGTGTGCACTTTGGAACTAAAAGTGAGCACATATATTTCATATATGGGCACACATATATACAAATATGTAAATATATACATATATGTACACACACACACACTCATATGTATAGCACATATATCTTACCCTAAAATACCTCTAGTTTGACCAAGTTAGGATGATGTTTATCAGGTCTTTGATTTCATCACATAAAGTTGTAGTGGATTAAAGGTTGGTCAAAACATTTGCTAAGCAAACTGTTGATGGTGGGTCAACAAAAATAAAAGGAGGTCTATTTATTTGGACAACAATTGTATTTCATTGAATCTAAGATGTTATCAGTATAATATATGCCATGAAGTGAAAAAAATTCTTCAAATTAAACTTTGGCATAAAGCTTCTATAGCTCTTGAATTTTATTTATACTTTAAAAAAATTTTTATTATTGAAGTTACTAAATTTGACTTACTGAAAGCACTCTTTTAGGTTTATGTGGACATAGATTTCTATCATTTAGAACTTTTGAACATTCATAGGAAGAAAAATATAAATTCAATAAATTAGTTAAAATAGTTTTAAATGACTTCAAATTCATATCTGGTCCTTCTGAGTCACAGGTCAATATCACATCTTTTTCAGAGTACAGGCCCTGGGCCATTAAGATCATCAGTAATGCAGCATGTTTTAAAAACTAACCCCACTACTGTCTGAGATTCTCTTCCAAGTAACTGGCACGTAGTCCTGCAAGTTTTGGTGTGTACACGTAAGCAATGACTTCCATCACGATGGCCAAATTCCAACTTGTTACCATGTGAAGATGCGTATCTTAGAATCAGGATACGCAGTATGCTAAAAAACCTTTGAAGCGTATCCTATAGTTAAAAATTCTAGCGCAACTCCTCAAAGATAGGCTTTGTCTATCAGAAATCTCCAGAGTAAAGATAAGTACTAATTCTGCCAACATGTGACTGGGAGAAACCAGTAGTCTAGAGGTTTCTCAAATTTTTGAGTGTGTCAGAATCAAGTGTCTTGTTAAAAATGTTGATTCCTACGTCCATCCCCAACCCACCAAACTGGAATCCCTGGTTGTGCCATTTTGACATCAGGACACTGACACAGGTGGTCTGGGCAACCCTGCTTTTTTTTTTTTTTTTTTAGAGAGAAAGAGCATGCACATGAGGGGGACGGGGGTGACAGAGGGAGAGGGATGGAATCTTAAGCAGGCTCACACCCAGGACAGAGTCTGACTCAGGGCTTGATCTCATGAGCCTGAGATCATGACCTGAGCTGAAATCAAGAGTCGGGCTTAACCGACTGAAACACTCAGGAGCCCCAGGGCAAGTGTATTCTGATGCACGCTGCCCTGATCCCTGTCTGAGCCACCCTTGGTATGCATTAAGCTCTCAGACCAAAGGCTTGGAGACTTTATGACTTTGTGGCAGCCAAAAGAAAGAAAGGCACTTAAAAAAAAAAAAGAAAGAAAGAAAGAAAAGAAGGTCATAATGTGATTCTTCACTGGGAGGATCCCAGGAAGAAAAGAGCCAAGATATTTTGACGCCAGATTAGAAAGTGAGTCAGAAACTGCCAATTCTCTATAAAATTATAAATACGGGGTTTGGAAGTTACACTTCTTGTTTATCTTCTTCTAGTGCTTACCTTGAAGTTTTTTTTTAAAAACATTCAGTTATTTATTCAATCCACATATCATGTAAAGACTAAGGCTTCTTCATCACTAGCCAAACTCTGATGATGAGTCTGGTGAGGGTGGTCCTGATTAATATTTTATTACATCATAAAAGGGGTCAGCTTAAGGTTAGGCCAAGGAAGTGCCATGTTACTAGAGAAGCAAAGTAGCAGAATCATTTCCTATGATTCGTGTATTAATCAGAAACCCCAGCCTTTCCAATATTCCTAATGAAAGTTCCAAATGTCTTAGCAATAACTTCTAATGTGACTTTTTAAACCTAAGTTCTCTTATGTCAATAGTTCTAACATCTAAATGACTTCCAATGCCTAACAATTCTTTAGTCATTTAGGAAACTGGTGATTAAAAAAAAAAAAAAAGCAGAACAAAACAAAACAAAAGCCTCTTTTGGCCTACAAGAACAATTTATGAGCTTCTAGTCATCACATGCCAGGTTGGGGCAAAGAAGGTTATAAGAGAGAGGAAGTGGAGTCTTTCTTAGGGGAATGTGGATGCCTGGCCCTCATTCTGTGAATGAAGTGAAAGAAAATATTATGCCATCTTGGGGAAGGTGAGGGGAATGGAGGAACGGGTGAGACCTGAGATTAGATCACCACAGGTTCATTTCCTTTCATGGTATATAATTTGTCTTCTGGAGCAAGTTCTACCATTTTACACTTGTGTGGTAGTTTAGAGTGGACAGCCTGTTTTCACACCTAACTTACCCTGTGATCTTCCCAATTGGTCTTGTCTCACTGCGGCACCCGGTGCTTCTGGATGTGGTTTTATATTTGGAGGTGTAAGGACACCCTATGACTAGAATCTCTTGCAGATGAATTCATAGATTCAGAGCCCTGATTTGAGAAAGAGTTAGCTGTTAGAAAAACATGCCTGACTTTTCACATTAGGACCCGCCAGAATCGGGGGTAGAGAGAAGTGGGCAGATAGGTAGTAAGGGCTCCTCACATGTTCCCATGTATAAACTTTCTCTCTCAAAAAATTCCTGCAAAAGTGAATGCAAAGGTGAAGTTTCTAGATTTGGTCAAGGTTAAAAAACAACCGGGTCCATGCCTGCTTCCTCGGAGGACTCCACTGGACCCAGAGCGCTGGATATGGTAGCAAAGCTCTCTAAGGGGTACCCAGAGATCCAGGTTTTCAGCAGACATGGTGGGTGTCCTGTTTTTATCTTCTCAAACTGGCCCACACTCACTATTCTCTCAGAGCTATTTGCTATAAGCAACTGCAACTGCCTCCCAGCTGCCTGGAGACTCGACCTGCTGATTAAGATACATCAGAGAACCCCATGCAATTCACTTTACTTTTCTGGACAGGTGTAGTTGTTGGGTTTGTTTTTATTTTTAAGTAAGCTCTGCCCCCAACATGAGGCTTGAATTCATGACCCTGAGACCAAGAGTTGCATGCTCTACCAACTGAGCCAGCCAGGCACCCCTGAGCAGGTGTAGTTTTTAAAAGTTGCCTGTAACATCCAATCCCTGTTTACTATTAAAGTTGTCTTTATTAAAAATGAAAACTTACAGAACTGGAAAGATATTTCTTTGGGGATAATATTTGCTCCAAGACCTAAAATTATTTTTAAAGAATGAAGCAAATCTTTAGAAATTTAGATTCCTGATGATAATAGTGAGGATGACCCTTTTGGTCTTCTTAACTAATTACTGAGGTAGAGAGGAGAGATGAGGGGTCTAAGGTGTGCATCATGTGACTTGCCTAAGATGACATAGCTTCGTAGTGGCAGTGCTGTTTCTAGAATTCCTGCAAGTTGTTCCCAGGGCAGGAGGCTCTGGGAGGAGTCCCCAGAGCCTGTGACAGCTGACCTGACCCTGCTTTAAAAGTCAGTTTGGCAGATGTTTCATCAGGGTCCATCGGCAATGAGGAGCTCCCATGAACTTCTTCTTGGGGTGGGTGTGGTGCTGCCAGACCCAAGGCTGGGAGGTCAAGGGGACAAAGTTGGTCAGCTGTGCAAGAGCTGACATGATGGGCCTCTGCTCAGACCCCACTCCATCCCCAGCTGCTTCTGCTCTCTCTGGAAACCTCTACCTCATTCCCCAAAAGAAGCACTCAGTTTCCAGCTCAGTTCAGTCTGTTCAAGAACCAGGGCCTCACTTTGCTTCCCCTGGGGAACACATTGGTGCACATTTTAACTTACTACACTCTGAAAATGATTCTGGGAAACATCTTGGTCACGTTTACATGTTTACTAAGTACTGAGCTCTTGTTATGTGCTAGACCTTGCCCTAGGCACATGCAAAGTTGCCATCAGCTGGTGTCAAAGCAGAAAGACTTTCAGACGGAACCCAAAACAAAAACTGAACTAAACACAGTCTCATGCACCTAAATTTCTCCACTTGCCCCTTGGAAATGTTTGCCTTCAAGGCTGCCTTCATAATTCAATTTAAATTAAACCTATCTGGGGTTACCTGGCTGGCTCAGTCAGTAGAGCATGGGACACTTGATCTCAGGGTTGTGAGTTCGAGCCTCATGTTTGATGTAGAGATTACTTTTAAAAAAATAACAATTAAAAAAAAACCTATCTGGTAAAGAGGTTTGGGAGGAAGGCACAGTAAACATGGGACAATTTGACTTGACCATGAGGGTTTGGAATCCTTTCAGAGCCTTTCCCACTTTGCCTATCCAAAAGAAAATGCTGGGTATTTGGTTACAAGCAATCAGAATGTGCAAAATTAAACACAAATTGCCAGAGCACATTACCTAGGCTTATTTTCCTTCTTGGCATAATAGCAAGTTTAAGAAAAAAAGTCATGATGGCAATTTAAATGAAAAAGGTGTACTGGGTTGAATAGTTATTCAGTTTTAATGTTTCTCCGGCTCCCATTGCAGAAAGCTACATGCTTTGGATCCCAAGATGATATGGTTTGACCCACTATAACTTGAACTTGTGTTTTCAGAGTTGTGAAAAGCTGGTGTGATTCCTTTTGGCCTTTCTTACTCCTTGGTTTGACACCTGATACACAGGCAGAACAAGATTAGAGATTTGCCAGCCGCAGGACAAAAGCAAGCCAACCAAGGTGGGCCTCATGCCCTCATCACCAACCACTTTGCCTTCACCTTAATTTCTTTTGTTACAAATTCCGGCTGTAGATTTTTTGTTTACTCATGCTCTGATTTCCTAACCCTGTGTGGCCATTGCTAACTTCCCTCATAAGAGTGGTTGAGTGGGATTCCTGATTGGGAAAGACAGAAATACAACTAGATATAAATCCCATAGGGATCGTGCTGGGACAAAGAGTTTTTGCTGGGTCTTGGAAGGAATGGAACGTTCCCCAAAAATGAGTCGTTAGGAACTACATGTTGAGAGACATCCACCACTTATGAACTCTGTTGAGCATATTTCCTCCACTCTTCTGGGCATGTGTTTTGGCTTACTATTATTGTGGATTTGGTACCCTCAAATTATATCTTCTCTCCATTTACTTGTCCTTTACCACAAGTATTATTGATTTTCGGAAATGTAGACGATAGTTGTCTATGAGTTCCTCTTCTCCTTCCCCCACCACTTATGATATTGATCTGCAAGGCCTTTATTGTTTCTTCCTTAAACTCCTATAAAAGCTCAGAAGGTTCTTATGCTTTTATTATTTCTCTTTATTCACTGCCAACCTTATGATGATGATCTTTTAAAAATGAAGAATAGCCATCATTTAGTGAATGCATACTATGAGAGACACTTTCCACCCCTTCTTATCAATCCTCACAACGGCCTTATGAAGAGGGTGTTAATCCCACTGTACACAATGACAAAATGGAGGTTTAGAGATGTTAAACTAAGTTTCTTTTTTTTTTTAAAGATTTTATTTATTTATTTGACAGAGAGAGACACAGTGAGAGAGGGAACACAAGCAGGGGGAGTGGGAGAGGGAGAAGCAGGCTTCCTGGTGAGCAGGGAGTCTGATGCGGTGCTCAACCCCAGGACTCGGGGAACATGACCTGAGCCGACGGCAGACACTAACGACTGAGCTACCCAGGCGCCCCTTAAGTTTCTGACCCTCTTAGGTAGGAAGTCATGGAGAACCGATTCAAATCCAGCACTGTCAGAATCCAAAATTTATAGCAAGACCAACGTGTTGTACAGACTGGATCCTGCCCGTATGAAATAAGGGTGCATATAATGTTTTATAATTTGAATGAAATACTGGCCAACATTTAAAAATTCGGGTATTACATTTGAAAGTCTGGATTCCACCTTCCCTTAAAAAAAAAAAAAATTGAAGATTGGGCCCAGTGGGCTCATATTCCTGCAAGCAGTAGCCAGACACTCCTAAGGAGGGCCACTTCCCTTAGTGGAGGCATGTGTTCTAAGGTGAACAGCTCCACTTGTTCCCACCTCCACCTTGTTTATCTTATCACTTTACCCACCTGGGCCACCAGATTGGTACCTGTATATGTTTGATTTTGCAATCCTTATTCCAGTCTCCAGGAACAATCTGTTTCAGGACTTGAGTCCTGGCTTCCCCATCTGCTAACTTTGTGTCCTTGGACTTAACCCTTCAAGGCCTCAGATTTCTCACCTCTACAGTGGGGATAAGAATAGTACCTACCTTTTGAGGTTGTTCGGAAAATTGCATAAGGTAATCCATATAAAGTGCTCTGCATGGTGTCTGGCACACAGTAAGATTTCTATAATAGTTAGGTATTACTGTTAACCATTATTCCAATTAACTACTCCTTCCTCAGAAAGTGGTGTTCAGTAGCCTTTTCCAAGGTCAACCTAAATTGTAAAGTAGGCCATCAGAACCATTAGCCATGGAAGCACTGCTGTGTTGTAATAGGTAACAGAGCGTGTGGTTTTGACATTAGACTGACTTGGCTCAAGTTCCGTCCCTGACATTATGGGGATGTGAGCTAATTATTTAAACTCATTCTGACTCAGTTTCCTCATTCATAAAATAGGCATGATAATAGTACCTACTTTGTGAGATTGTGGTGAGGAGCAGGTGAATTAATACATGTGAAATGTTTCCGAATGGTGATTGGCACATACTGTGCACTCAGCGGGTGATACCCACTATTGAAAACAATAAATCAGAGTTCACATTTGCCAAGCATGTGTTTGCTTCTGGGGAGATGCAGATAGACTATTTTGAATTGGATTGCATGGAAAATTGGGGAAATTGGAAGCTAAGACTCTTGCCTTGATTTCCTGCCCCCTCGATTCCCTGCATTCCAGATTCTGTTCCTTCCATCTTCCTAAAATTGCGTTTTTGAAGGCTCATCATCAAGTCCTGCCAAAGGCCTCAGCCTCGTCTTCTAGTGGGGGTAAGAATTTCAGAGATCAACTAGCCTAACACTGTCAATTCTCAGAAGAGGATGTTGAGGCTGATAGAAGTCCTGTGGCTTGTCCATAGCTAATTTGTGACAGACCAAGAGTCATCCATCAACTTCATTGGTTGAGTAGTTGCTAGATGACAGTGGGTTTACGTTGATTTTGATTTGATTAGTCGGGGGTGGGACTGGGGACCCAACACGCAGCTGGTGTAGGAGCTCTGCTCTCTCCTCTTTCACCTTGTTCTTTCTGCCCTACAATCCTTGCTCCGTGAGGTGCTGGTCCAGCTGATACTGTAAGAGGACTGCTCTGTCTTCCCCAGTGGGACCTAGGTCCCGTGACCCTCCATAGCTTGAAGACCCTGTTTCCGGATGGGTAATGTTTTCCCTTCCCTGTGACTTGCCTCTCTGGGCCACGTTCCGATTTCCCTGCTGGCTTACTTGTTTCCTTGGGCTGGCTGCCTTGTTTGGCGGTTTTTAGCGAGGGCTCTGATAGATGCCAGGAGTGAGGGGAAGAGCTCCGAATGGGCTCAGTCATTGGACAGGCAGACTCGGTGATGGATGAGCCCTCTCCCCAGGGAGTTTTGGGTCAGAAGAAGTCCAACTGATAAGTTTTTCCAGAACTGAGTAACCCAGAAACAGTGCCAGCAACATCTTACCTCTTTTTGTGGGTTTCGTACTGATTTAAAAGAAAATTCTCAGTTCCACATCTATCTAGAAATACAGCTCCATCCACGATAAACTTAGATACATGTGCTATGAATTGTTTTAGAGATAACATTTGAGGGGAGGGGTGGGAGGAAGGAAGAGAGGGGCCCTTAAAAAATCCCTTTCAAAATATTTTCTTTCTTCTAAGTATTGAAAAGGCACAATATAACCCTTTCTTCTTCCAAATGATCTCATAGCTATTTATTGAGGGGAAATACAAAATGTTTATTTATTTTGTTTAAAGGAGCTTCTTTCGTCCTGATGATTCACGTGGATATCATTTTCCTCCCCACTACAGAGGCTCTGAGACAAAGCCACAGCCCAAGTGATATGCCGGTGTCAGACCAATTCCTGTCCTGAAGGAGGGTATGCAACCTTCTATATTTCCCCTTCACAGACGTCCTTGAGCCCTTGAGACGGATGTGAGCGAGTTTCTCAGTGCTCATGCAAAACAACCATCTAAACATAACAGATGACATCAGCTTGGGCTTTTCAATTCCTGGATGGCAGCAGCGTGTTAATCCAGCCTTCATCCTGGATTTCATAAACTAAAACAAGAGAGCCTGGCAAGAGGACAGCGCTGCTGCTGGGTTGAGGAAATTGATGACGGAGAAGCATGCGGGCAACCCAGTGTATAAAACTCATAAACGTGTAGGCAGAGGCTCAGCTACCACTTTGGACAGCTGCTTCCCGCCAGCAAAGACCACGCCGTCCGCGGGAAGCCGAGCCAGAGCCCTCGGGGAAACATGAAGAGCCTCTTGCTGCTGGCCACACTCCTGGTCCCTGCGCACCTGGCAGCCGCCTGGAGCGCCAAGTATGCGGTGGACTGCCCCGAGCGCTGCGACAGCGCCCAGTGCAAAAGCAGCCTGCGCTGCAAGCGGACAGTGCTGGACGACTGCGGCTGCTGCCGGGTGTGCGCCGCAGGGCTGGGCGAGACCTGCTACCGCACCGTGTCGGCCATGGACGGCGTCAAGTGCGGCCCGGGGCTCAGGTGTCAGTTTTACAGTGAGGAGGATGACTTTGGTGACGAGTTCGGTATCTGCAAAGGTAAAGGGTGACCCCTTGCTTCTCCCTGCCCCCCCCCCGGGGGGTCGGAGGGGGAAGCACACTGAGGGCTTTTAGCCAGCATGGGAGGTGCGGAGGCTTTGCTGCGAAGGACAAGAGGGAAAATGCAGGTGGCTTAGGGACAAGGCCCCGCACAGGTGTTGTCACCGGGAGAGAGGGAGAGAAGGAGAACTCTGCAAAACAGCAACTGAAGCCAGTGTGCAGGAAAGCCCAGAAAGCAGTAGTGCATTTCACTCCTTATGTGTAGGAGATTTAAGAAAAAAGTTGCAATGAAAAATTGTGGGACCTCCCTTTCTGGAAAACTTTAGGAACTTGACAGGTAATCTGTTTGGATGGTTTAGGTGCTCTCTCTTCTACAACACAGTGATTACAGAGGTCTGCACTAGATAACCTCTAGGGGTGTCTAGCCCCGGGCTTAGTGATTCTTTGATCTTGAAAGGGTCCACGGGTTGGAGGGCATCTCTCAAGATCAAATATTTCTCATGAACACTAATGCACTTTGTGAAATAGGGTGGGCTTAAGCCATCTAACAGAATGACTCACATTCTTGGAAGAGGTTACCTTGAAGTATAAAACAAACCCCATTCCACTTTATAAAGGTCAACTAGAAAAATAGCAGATGGTTTAAGACAAGTAAATATAACAGTAAAGAAAAATAAAAATTGGAAGTCTGTAAAGAATGAGAGTTTACAGACTTAAAGAAAAATGTCATTAGTTTGAAATCATAGCTAAACAATATGGTTACACAGTTGTAGAATTTATTTCAGACTTAGTGACTGTAGTTTAAAATGTTTAGAATCAAAAGAATGGTAATTTTAAGATACTCTATAAATGGACACCTCATGATCTCATCATTAAAAGTTATTATCAAGATGAAACACATATGCTATAGCCCCATTCATCAGTTTTATAATAAAAAGAAGCTTTTATAATGATTAAAGGGACTGGGAAATTTATTTCTTATATTTTCTTTCTTATTTCATTCTTATCTTCTATGTATTTCATACAGTTGTGTGCTTTTAAGAATGATAATCATCCACCATTGAGACAGCCTCATTAATTCACCTACCTTTAGACAAATATTTTATAAATTAATTTACCTTTTAATCTACAATGTATACTAAAGATTAGGAATTAATGCTTGGACTATTAGGAGAATCTTATTTTTTGCTCAGTTTATTTTTATTTATAACCAGTGAAAGGTAGAATAAGGAGGAACATTTTTTTGGTGAACATTCACAAACATTTAAGCTGACTAGGATCTATATTTTCTGTAAATTACAGGATTTCACATAAAGAAATTAGGGAGGAAATGGTCAATACAATCATACTTACGATATAGCAAGTATACGCAGTGGATTGCTTTTTCTCTTGGCATAAAAATCACCTCTATAAATGTGATTGTAAATGCTCTGTCATATATGGGTAAAATAACATTACAAGGCATCTGGGATCTTTAGCAGTTTAACATTCTCCTGAATGACTGAGGTAGCTGTTAATGGGATAGATTTTTAAAATGTATTTAAAATTGTTCTTTTTGGCACGCTTCATATTACAAGCGAGTCTAGCTTCGAACATTTTTCTCTCTGCTGGAAATAGTGACCCTGTGTGAACCTCACCATCTCTACACAGAGACATTGAATTTTGCTGTAGGCAAACTCCCTCCTTCAGCTTTTTCACAGAACACTCATAGGAAAACTGTATACTTTAGCTGCACATCCAGATGTTTTCTAAATATTCAGATGTTTGGCATTATGCTGCCGACTTAACAGTCAGCCAGCCAACACGTATTTACTGAACACCTGCTATCCCCTCAGTGCTATTCAATACACTGGGGGTTGCAGTAGAAGTGTAACTAAGAACTTGGCTCAAGTTTTAGTTTTCGATATCACTAGACACACAGTCAAATCCCAATCCTGTGCGCTTTTCTGCAAGAGGCTTTTTAGGATCCTTTTTAAAGACGGTCTTTCCCAGCAGAGAGGCTAATGTTTAAAACCAGGCTCCGGGGCGCCTGTGTGGCTCAGTCGTTAGGCGTCTGCCTTCGGCTCAGGTCATGATCCCAGGGTCCTGAGATAGAGCCCCGTGTCGGGCTACTTGCTCCGCGGGAAGCCTGTTTCTCCCTCTCCCGCTCCCCCTGCTTGTGTTCCCTCTCTCGCTGTGTCTCTCTCTGTTAAATAAATAAATTAAATCTTTAAAAACAATTACAAAAAAAATAAAACCAGATGCCTCTGTAATCTGAAGAGTAATGGTAAGAAGAATCCTAAATCTCTTCCAAAAAATAAATTTCATTAACATCTACCTTGATCATTCTGTGGAATATTAGATTGCCAAGGGCTCAGCTGCTTCACTACTTGTTTCTTTCCCCATGTGTGATTGTACACTTACAAGAATATTCTCATGCCAAGAGAATAAATATTCTGCATCTATTCTGCTTGGTTGGTAAAGACCGGGTCATCAAAAAAAAAAAAAAAAAAAAAGACTGGGTCGTCTATGGAGATGCTGTTTATGTCATAAAGACCTTGCATTTGTAATAAATGGGTTTGTCCTCTTCTCAGTATCGCATGTTTTAGTCTAAGCATGAACACACTGAAGCTCCAAACGCTTCCAGATTTGTGGAGGTATACAGGTAAATTCTCAGCTCTCTTGTTCTTCTCAGCATGTTGCTTCATAGATTTGCAGGTTTTACTAGTAAATCCTCCTGACATCCGGGGGAGTTAGGTAAATTGTGCTGCCATTTCAACAGCGAAGGTAGTTGATCAGAGCCGGAGCGGACTGAGGATGGATCACTTCATGGAGAGCAGGCATGATACCCTTCTCAGCCCCTGGCTAGTGTGGATGGAGCCCTTTCCTATACATTTAAAATAGTACATTGTGAACACAGTGGATTCAAAGGCAGCATCACATCCTTTGAGCTCTTTGAGAAGCTGATGCATGTGTCTGTTCAATTGCCCACCTCACTGAGCTGTCACGAAGCCATCTAAGGAAACTATGAGAGCCTACCTGTCTATTGGTATCTAAGCAGAAAGGGAACAGAATTAAGGCTGCTCAAGGATGTTGGTTATGTGTAGCTGCCTTCAACTAAACTTCACGGCAGGCCACGACAGCGGAGGTGTCCAGGATCTGGTCTTACTGTGCGATTTCACATGTGTGACTGAAACTTCCAACTTCCAAAGCTTGGGGTTTTTTAAGAATTGGATTTTTGTCTGACAGTCAAGATTTGTGAGGCTTGTTCAGAATCTGGAGGCTTTGTGCACAGGGGCTGTGAGACCGGGCTCTTGTGCCCAAGGAGCGGCTCCCTCTCTAAACCTTCCCTTTGTCCTCAGACTGCCCCTACGGCACCTACGGGATGGAATGCCGGGAGACCTGCAACTGTCAGTCGGGCATATGTGACAGAGTCACCGGCAAGTGTCTGAAATTTCCCTTCTTCCAATATTCAGTAGCCAAGTCTTCGAACAGGAGATTTGTTTCTCACACAGGTAAGAATTGATTTCAGTGTAAACACTGGAAAAATAACCTCATTTTCAATTTGAATAACTTAAGAGATATAGATGAACCAGAATAAAGCATTGGTTTGAGTGATTTTGTTCTTTATTTTACTCAGGGGAAAGGGGTGGTGGTTGAGTTTGGGTTGCTGTTGCTTTTTTTTTTAAGATTTCAGTAATAATTTGGGAGGTTATACATTTTTCCATAAAGTTCACCCAGTTTTATGGAGAATAAATATGATTGATTACCAAAACACCTGTAATAAGAAAATAACCAAGATATACAAAGTTCTTCAAATTCTTCAGTCATCTGTTTTATATATGTACTAGACTAAGCTACTTCTCTCTCAAGTTCATGTAGAAAAAATACACTCAGGAATTTATCGGATAAGGCTTAAGAGCCAAGATAGAAAATATAGAACATTTCTTCTTTTTTTTTAACAAAATGGGAGTATTTAAATGGAATATTTCCAAACATGCGTTTTTATGGCTTTTGGAGAGGCTAAGAGACAGTAACTGTGATTGAAATTTGGGAATTATCTCTAAGCCTTTGAACGAAACTGTAGTAATAGTCACATGATGCTTGTTCATGCATGTGTATTTCGTATCCAGGTTGTTAAAATGTGAGAAATACAACATATAAGAGAGTGCTATGGACATATTTGATTATCTTGTGGAATAAATGACCAGTATAGTAAAGCTTCACTAAATTGAAAGTAGCTCATTTAAAACAACATGTAGCCATAGAAACTGCTAATATCAACAAACTATGCAGTTCCCCGCCCCCAGCTTCGATATAAATAGTTGACAATCCAAGTCCATTTTATTTAGTTTTTGTTTCTGGGTTTTTGCGCTTCGAGTTAACTAAGATTTGAAATATTTGGCAAATGTACTTATTACCCAGCTTTACCTCCTTCTTACACATGGATACAGTTAAGTACTTTAAGAGGAAGAGGAGATACTGTACTTTTAAGTGAATTTTTATGTTGAAGTGTGGCTATGCCCTTAAACATTAATTTAAAATGAACCTTCCCCCCTTTTAAAGCTGTTAGGTAAGTATCTTTGTGAATATTTGATCTGGAAATTGAGATCATCATTAATATTTTAAGTACTTTTGACTTGTCCTATAGTCCTTGAAAAGCAAAATGGAAAAAGATTGAATTTTAAGTCCTAAAAAAAAAAAATTTTGTAGTGAGGTGAAATTTACATAACATAAAATTAACCATTTTGAAGTGAACAGCTCAGTGGCAGTTAGGACATTAACAATGCTGCATAGCTGCCATTTCAGTCCAGTTCTAGAACATTCTCACCAGCTCAAAATAAAACCTTACTATCCATTAAGCAGTTGCCCCCATTCCTCATAACCCACCCCGCAGCCCCTGGTAACCATCAATCTACTTTCCGAGACCTACACATTTTTTTAATGTTTTGATTACTTCAGTACAAGTTCGAAACCTATTGTCTTAGTACGGGTAGCTGTCTCAAACACTTGCATCTTCTTTTGTCTCATTTTGCTTTCTTAAAACTGCAGGCTACAGAGCACTTTGAAGAGCCACTTTTGTATTCCTCTTCATTCATTTATGTTTGCACATAAGCCTTTCCCACCAAGAGAGAATTGAATCCCTTGTGAATCTGGTGTTTGGGATGAATATTTGGGAGGCCATGAGAGCTCCTTTGGAATAATCCTCAGGAAGGGAATGCCCATCCCTCCCACTGCGCACCCAGCCACACGTCCTCTTCTTCACTGGACTTTTGTGAAGTCTCTTCCCCTTGAGCCTGTCACCCTCTGTCATTTGCGTGCAGATTTTGCAGATATCTTGACTACTGTATACAGATGCCTTGGACACAGATATTTTGCTGGCTGGAAGTTGCGTTAGGGGTTACACCAAAAAAATATTTCTATACCCAAATTAGGTATCAAGATTCTTAGTAGAAATTGATGGGGAAAGCATCTTCTGACCTAAGGTGTTTGCTTTCATTAGCTAACGGGGAACAAAAGATGATTACTAGTGTAATCTTCGTAACCCTTAGTCCGGTTCAGGCTGGAGAGCAGAATGTCCTAAAGGCCTTTGAGAGGCTGTGCAGGAGCTCCTCTGCTCAGTGGTGCACTCTCTCTGCTGGACTTGCCAGGGTGCATGTGCCACTGTTTATAGGAGGGGGCTTGGGGGCTCAGTCCTGCAATGGATTTCACATCACCTCTGCGCAGATCTGTTTACAAAGCCTTTGTTAGTGGTTCCAAGGTTCATCTGCACAGGGAGTTCTTGAGGTCCCTTCCATACCCTGATGACATGAGCTTATCTTCTCTAGTTTTCTTCCTATTGGCTACGATATTCTTGGCAAGGGGGCTTCCTGCCTTCCTATTTCCATTTGTTGTTGTTGTTGTTGTTGTGAGATTTCCAATTTTCTAGGCCTGGGAATTTGCAAGTGACTTTTTTTAAGGGAGGGGTAGGGACAGTAAGATCTGGAATATTTGATTACTTTGCACACATTCATCTGCCAGGCCACACTAACCATACAGCATTCCATATTAAGACATGCACTGTTGAAGCAAATATACCTCACTGCTCTTAGAAGCAGACAAATTTCACTTTGGAAAATTCTAAATATTATAAACTTTTCTGCAGAACAAGAGCTATCTTTATAAAAGTTCTGTCCTTTGATCTGCCATCTGCCTTCTGGAGCTACACAATAAGCTAATTCCTCTTCCATACCAGATAGTATGAAAATCTTACTTAGAGATCTACTTTTACGTTTGCTCATTCCGTAAATATTTATTAAGCACCTACTATGTTCCAGGCACTGTAGTTGCAGTGAACAAAACAAAGCCCCTGCCTTTTTGGAGCTGACATTCTTGTGGTGGAGTGAGATAACACACACACACACACACACACACACACACACACACAAGACAAGTGCATGTATAAAATAATGTCCAGTGATGATAGGTATATGAAGAGAAATCATTCAGGGGGTGGGAGGTGCCCCTCGACAGAGAGTGGGTGAATACAGTGAGCACAGACTCTTTGAATCTATTAAATATTTTATTGTACGTCCCTTGTCATATAAAAGTAAGATAAAACTGTTGTTCATCTTAGAGTTATAAACATCTGGACATGATTTGTATTCCTTCTAATTTCAGAGCATGACATGGCATCTGGAGACGGCAATTCTGTGAGAGAAGAACTCATAAAAGAGAATGCCCACTCTCCTGTAATGAAATGGTTAAATCCTCGCTGATCCCGGGTGGGATTTCTGAGAGAAGACTCTTATTTTAATGATCATTCAACACACAGCCAACATTTTAGGAACTGTCTAGATTATAGCATATGGACATGTGATATTGGGAGGCCAAGTGTGTGGGTCCGGAAAAAAAAAAGTAGGCTACTAACAATCCATAAAATGCATATGACTGAACACTCTTAGATATTTGTTAAGTATTTGAATGCATATAGATTTGTTAAATATGTGTTTATAGTAATACTGAAGAACTGAAAAAGCAATTTAGATAATCTTAATGTGGATGAAGATCAGCCAAAGAGAGAGCTAGCCAAAGCTGAAGACCAGAGTGAGTCCACATGTCCGTGACTCGGATGTACATTGATGTTGGGATACAGGATGGAGGGAGAGTTAGGAGTGAGAGAAGGTGGGGGCAGGGTGGGGAAGTATGATATTTAGGTCTTCCTTGTGGTAGCATCAATAGAATTTAGTTGTGCTTTTTATTTACTTGGGAAAAGTCAAAACAAAACAATCCCTGAAGGAAGTGGGATGTTTCAAGCTTGTGGGAGGTTGAGTAGCAACCTTGAACTGAGGCAGGTTTCAAAAGGCTGCTACTCGTCATGCCCAGGTTACCTTATCTGAAGGATGATTCTGGGGCAGGGGGCAAAAGTACACTCTCATAAATGGTTTTAAAGAATACCACCCCAGACTGAGAGAGCTAGGAAGTATTTTGTCCATTTGGAGGAGGTGTGAAGGTAAATATTTATATAATTTTGTAAACAATTATGTTAGTATGAGTCATCCTCCATACCCATACTTATCACTTTGAGAAAATGAACAAAATACATGGTAAGTTTATTATTAATAATTATAGCAATATTAATAGTAATAAGCATAAGAAAAAACTAGAAAAAATTAGTCATTACGGATTTATAAAATGTCAGAAAATGAGCAACAGAAGAAATTTATTTAAAAGTAAGTGCAGTGACTTAGATGAGTTTCAGATTTAAAGTAGGATACTTTTTTAAGAGGTTTGGAAAAGAGTCAATTTTCAGTAGGAAACGTCAACTTTAAAATATTGTTCATTTTCTTATTTTTCTTTCCTTTAAAGTTGGTTGATAAGTGGAATTATGAGTACACTTGGGAGGACCTTAGCACAAACAGGACTGTTGTACTAGATTTTGTTAGGAAATATTTGCAGAAGTATTTTATTTGGAGCGAAGATTATTTAAGAATTATTTCACTATTTACCTATATTTTATTCTCAAAGTTTGCCAGCAGAGTTGTGAATGTGTGTGTGGGAGGATCTTTGAATGTAAGCTGAATAAGCTGTTAGGATATGTTTTAAAAGTCAAAGTTTATGATTGTTCAATAAAAAAAATAAGACCGCTGCTTCGAGTCCATTCATGACTGTTGAATCATTAAGTTATTTAAAAGATTCATCCAGTGAACAAGGTATGCATATTAAAGGCAGGCTTCTCAACTGACTTTGTAAGCATTTTCTGTTAAAACATGAGGCTAGAATATTTATTTCTTTGCCTCACATTTTTGGTCTCTTCATGCCTTACAGCTTCCTGAAAAGTAGGTTCCTATATATTAACCCATTCTATAGAGGCAAAAACAAAAGAACAAAAGAACCCTTCTGTTACTGTTTGAAGGTGCTTACACTTTACAAGACATAGGCAAAGACAAACTTTTCGGTGCCTATAAAAGAAGAGAGTAGCATTCAGCTTTGCAGCTTGAGAGCATCAAATCCAAGAACAGGATAGGTTCATTCAGCCTTATGATGGGCAAATTAGGAAAACATTTACATGAATTGACACAATACTGAAAAAAATTTGTCTGTATTAGTAAAAACGTCAATTTGCCTGATTTAATCTTTTTCCTTTTTTAAGTTGGAAGAAACAATGTGAATGAGATAAAAATTTATATCAACGTAAGATACTCATATTAATACTAAATCAAAACAACACACTGAAAAATCTTTACTTCTACCAGCGTGCAGTGAGGTTCAGGACATGCCATCAGAGAGTGAAGTTACTTAAAGATCCCCTGACTTGGCCTAAAGCATAGGCCGCAGCCCAAATGTCCCCTTGGGGAAGGATGGACAGTGGAACATGAGCTGGACCAGGGCAGGACTTGCCTGTGCCCATGCTCTACAGCATGGGAGACCACGGGCAATGCAATCGAACAAAGGTGGGCTCATCCGCTCTCAGGTGCGGGCATGTTTTCGAGCTCTCCAGCTTCCTGGTACTGGGACCTCCTTGTGCTTTTCAAAGCAAATGCTACTCCCTGTCTATCCCAAATTGCTCTGTAGCCTTCTGACTCTATTCTTCAAAGCAGCGATTCCAAAATCTTTGGATTTTGCACTTTTTGATTGCAATATCTTTGAGCATGCAATTTTAAACTGTATAAATAGCATAGGATTAATGCACTATGTTCATTATAAAACATATACTCAGTAGAAATTTTTAAGGGATAAAAATAAATATGAATAGAAGTTCTGAGATTTTTTTTTTTCCTGTACCCCTACGGACTATCCTGGGAAACACTGGAGAAGTAAAAGAAAATGCTGTATGTCAGTGGTCTCCAGTGAGGCACGACCTCATTTGATATTGAAGAGAAACCAATCTGGCACATGTTCCACAAAATAAAGATTTATGGAATGCATGGATTAATGGATGGATGGGTGGATGGATGGATGGATGAGTGGATGGATGGATGAGTGGATGGATGGATGGATGAGTGGATGGATGG